>NW_006767352.1:0-2179 GCF_000275845.1 Dichomitus squalens LYAD-421 SS1 | reverse complement strand
CCCCCCGTCTCGGACTGGTCCGATTCATGTCCAAGCCACACACACCTTCTCTTGTCGCAGACCGTTGCAACGTTTGCCAGTCGTCGTAGTTGGTAGCTGTAGGTAGTGTCCTACTAAGTATCCACGACTCCTAGCAGAGCGCTGGTCTCGGGAGGCGACCGCCGAGCCGTACCTGACAACTTGGCGCCTACTAGCATTTCTCTCCTCTATCTCTTGCTTCTCTCCACGCACCCTCCTACTTTGCCATCGCCGTTCTTCCCCCCGTCGGCCTCAAGAACAGAAACCAGCCTGCTCACTACCACCTCCCTTCACACAACATCCCCAATTTCATCCACCATCATCCCTACCCCATCGCCCCACCACCCTTCGACCCCCGTCTCACCCTCGACCCTGCTGACCTGCATCCCAGCACTCATCCCTGCGGGCATGTACCCATCCCAGGTCGATATCCGCACTTTCTACTCTTACACCCGCAACGAGCACCGCAAGTGCACCACTCACGCTCAACTTAATACTCTCTAGGGCGTTCACAAGTATAACACAAAGCCCAATGCGGCCCTCCGCAAGCAGCTCGTCGCCGAGCTCGATATGACTCCTCGTGGTGTCCAGGTGCGTCCCTCCCCATCTCGTCCCCTTGGCGTCCCATCCGCCGATCAACAATCCGACGTGTCACGCCCTCCATTCTTCAATGCGACAAGTGAGTCCGCCTGCCACATTCCCGTGGATCTCACTGATGACATGCTTCTCGTGTGTGTGTGTCGCAGCGTGAACGGATCGACGATGGAGATCGCGCTCAGCTCGATGCGCTGCTCGATCGTGTGCGACGTCTCCACCGGCTCGACCGCATCTTCCATCGATCCTAGCAGTGGCGCTGGAATCCCGCAGGCCGCGCAGCGCCTCTCAGTCGACTCGGCGCGGCCTTCGTCAATCCTCTCCAGCGGCTCCTCGCTCCGGCCCCCGTCCACCATCTCGGGCATCTCTGTCGACTCGACGCAGTGCTCCGCACGCTCGTCGAGTAGCTCGGTCGTCTCCGTCCGCTGGGATGACGCGGCAGTGGCGCCAGCATGACCGCAGGAAGGAGTGCGAAGAGAAGGAGGAGGGCAAGAAGACGAGCCGCGAGAGCAGGCGGTCGTCCGAGTCCCACCGGCACATGCCCATCTCTGAATTCTTTCCCGAGATGCAGGTCAGCGCGCAGAGGCAGTCGACGGGCTCGCCGTCCCCCCCGGGCTCGTTCGTGGACCATCCAATGGTGCGCATCGAGGAGGCGACAGCGGACGGGCACTCTCTGCCCACGGACAACGAGAAAGTCGACGACTGTTGGGCGGGCGAGAGCGCGTCCTGTTTCGGAGCAGACGTTGCTTGACGTCCAAGCTTGGTTTACGCAGCACGACGCCTTCATCTAGACGTAGTTGAGAGCATGTAGCAGATTAGCCATAATGAGCACTCACGTCACGCTGTACCAAATGGAGAACATTTGGGTTAAGTCTTTATCAAATATTTGGGGTGGACTTCAAATATTTGGAGGAATCACAAGAGGACCCACAGTGCACGCAAGCGGAAAATGATCCTCCCTATGTAGCACTCACAGCAAATATTTAGCAAATATTTAGGGGTACCCTCCTCCCTATATATGTCCCAGATATTTGGTGTTTGCTGCCTCAAATATCTGGGAGGGGCATCCCTCCAAACCCTCCCAAATATTTGAAGGGGCCACTATAACATTTGGGCCAAATAATTCGTGTTTTACTATAACTATAAGGATCAAAAAATTTATCTAGTGTGTACTGGTGACGCAAGTCCAAAGCGTGTGCGCATCTCGACATGGCCCCTCGTAGAGACCTATTGGCACGCCATATCCATTGTTTTACAATTGGCAGAACGCCTCTCAAGTCAGCCGGGATGCGCCCACTGCTCAAGTCTCGGTGATGTGGGCGAAGTGCAAACAAGCCGTCGCGAGCTCCACCTCGCACGTTCTGAATCCGACCTCCGCGACATGCGCGAGCTGCGTGCGGCTGATTCGCGAGTAGACTTGCGTGAATGTTGTTGGGACCCGGCCTGTAGCATGCTCCTCAGGGATTTGTTGTGAAGATACTGGTACAGTTCTTGGAAGGCGGCATCGGAATCGGTGTTAGGAGAGGTTGCAAGGAACCACAAGAGGATTATTGCGACGAGCTGCAGG
>NW_006767351.1:0-2180 GCF_000275845.1 Dichomitus squalens LYAD-421 SS1 | reverse complement strand
CGATCGTTTGTTCAATATGGTGCACGACGCACGGTGTCCGGTGTGCGGTCACGCTCTCTTGTCGTCTGCCCGCAGTAGATATAGTCGAGCATGTAATAGATAAGCCAGAATGAGCACTCACGTTACAGGGCATGCTACCGTACCAAATGGAGAATATTCGGGTGAATTATATACCAAATATTTGGAGTAATCACAAGGGGGACCCACGGCGCACGCAGAGCATGGTCCTTCCTATATAATGCTGACTCTAAATATTTGGCAAATATTTGGTGGAAGGGGAGTACCCTCCTCCCCTTGCTCCCTACATACATCCCAACTATTTGGGGATCGCCTCAAATATCTGGGAGGGGCATCTCTCCAACCCTCTCAAATATTTGGAGGGGCCACTATAACATTTGGGCGAAATAATTCGCGTTTTACTATAACTATAAGGAGCGAAAAATTTATTTGACTGATATCCCTGCGATCCTGTTCAACATGCTCAAGCAAACCCCCATGGGCCAACGGAATTTGTTGGAGGAGACGTAGCCGACGAGGGCAACACGATCGCCGAGTTGTTCTCCATTTACTGTGTATGTTCCTTTGCTTGCGGTGGCTAGAATTCAACGACCTCAAGTGTTTATTCTCTAGTACCTGAAATGCGACAACCCCAACGCCGCAGCCGTAATCCACGTTCCCTTATCTGTAGAGACACGCCTCTCGAGACCCAAATGCTCGGCTTGTCGTTCGCGGTCGGCAACACCATTCCAACGATCGCCCTACGGCCGCCCAGCTCCCCCTCGTCTCTGGCGACTCGCACTCCCAACCGCCGGAGATGAAAGCCCCGAGGGAAGAGCAGGAGATAGTAGTGTGTCGCAGCAACCGGCCTGTGTTCCCCGGTCGTCCAAGCACCGTAGCAGCGAAGACAGCGACTGGGAATCCCAGTCGTCCGCGTCGGAGACGGACGGGGAATCCCAGCCCCCACCTCAGAAGAGCGCGAGGACGGCCCTTGCTCCAATTCACGACGTCGTGCAAGCGACGGAGCCGGTTGAGCCCTCTCCAGGCGCTTCCTCCTTCTCTGCTGTCTTCCCCAGGGCTTACATCGTGCCCAGCACGCCCTTCCCTGATGCTGGCCCATCCACGCTGGCTCTGACTGCTGTGCTGGAAGACAACGGCAGCGTCTGTCTTGTCGACGGTTGCGCTGAGCGACTGTATGTGAGCGCGCAGGACAAGGCGGTCTCGCACCTCGGCACACATCCCAAACAGTTCATTGTCGGACGACCGTGCGTGGTGGCGGGATATGACACCACCTGCAAAACCGCACAGATGATCGGTCATCACTATGTGACGACCAACCTGCATGCGAAGACGTGGTGCATGTATTGTGGCAAGGACTTCAGTCAGTCGGACGCCGCGTTCTCACAGCAGGCTCTCTGTCCACCACCTGCCCCCATGTGAGCAGGTCCCCGACATATCTTCTTTATCCCTTCCAGTATGCCGTTAGAGTCTGAGATTTCACGAAATCCAGACGACCCAGCGATGAGCGAGCCAAAAGGCCTCGAAAGAAAGTCCGTTGGCGCCAACGATACGATCGCGGAGGTGCTCCTCGATTACAAGTACAAGGTATGTTGCTTAGCTTGCGGTGGCTGGAGCCTCTGAAAATGATATGCATAACTCCAGCACTGGAAATCCACAAAGGCAATAGCAGTACCAAACCGCCCATCCCGGTCCACGCCCTCAAACTGGTTGCCGTTTAGGGTAAAGTTTGAAAGTCGGAATAATGAACCCGGTGTTTATTAACAGGTTATTAACATGTTAATTAACGGTTCAAAAGCCCAGGGGTCTATCAGCCCGGTTATATATTGTTCAAAAGTCCGGTCGGAGGCTGTAGGCGTAAGATACCGAGTTCAAGGTAGATGGCGAGGTTAATCTCCGTGCCTAAGCCTTGCGCATGCTTTTGTGCGACCCAGATGATGGAGACAAGGATTACAATGAGGATAGGGTAGCAGATTGCGAGCCAGGCAAGATGATAGGACGCGTGGTGATCATCGATTCAATACGACTGTTAATAAACCTCGGCGGCGTTAGAAAATCTTCTTAACAGTTAATAACACAAGAGTTAATAACAGTTATTGATCCCGGTTAGAAACGGCCTGATTCGGGGCGCCTGTTCATAACTCTCTGTTCGAAAACGATTCTTT
>NW_006767350.1:0-2180 GCF_000275845.1 Dichomitus squalens LYAD-421 SS1 | reverse complement strand
CCCCCTTTGACGCCCACCTTCCATTTCCGGACCGTTTCCTTTCCTAGCTCATCCCAGTTTGGACACTGTAGATACGTTCCCACAGCCGCATGCTACGTTCCCGTGATCGCCATGCCCTTGCCTTTTCTTTCTCGCCCTTTGTTCCCCCTTTGTCATCTTCACTGCCTCGCTCTCGCGCCTTGTCCTTGGTTGCTAAGCAGTCCCTCTAGTATATAAGGACCCCCCTAGGCGCTCCCTAGTCCCTATCTCGACCTCTTGGTCATTGGGACTAGGTGAGTGACCATAGCGTTGTATCTCTCTTCGATTGCTAATGTATAACTTGGTCATTGGGACTAGTCTGTCGCTGTCTGCGTGAAGACTAGCTTTCGTAGGTCTCGTGCCTTCGTGCCGACCTTCGCTCTGCCCTCGTCGAGTTTTCTGCCACGTTTATCCCCCTCCCTCTCTCTTTCCCCTTTCGGCTCCTTGCCGCTCGCCTACGGGGTCGTCGCCGAACGTCGACCCGAGTCTACGCGCCTAGTCGCCGCGACAGTCACGGACGTTGGACAGACGCCCCTTTTTGCCGCCCATTCCCTTCCCTTTGACGCCCACCTTCCATTTCCGGACCGTTTCCTTTCCTAGCTCATCCCAGTTTGGACACTGTAGATACATTCCCACAGCCACATACTACGTTCCCGTGATCGCCATGCCCTTGCCTTTTCTTTCTCGCCCTTTGTTCCCCCTTTGTCATCTTCACTGCCTCGCTCTCACGCCTTGTCCTTGGTTGCTAAGCAGCCCCTCTAGTATATAAGGACCCCCCTAGGCGCTCTCTAGTCCCCATCTCGACCTCTTGGTCATTGGGACTAGGTGAGTGACCATAGCGTTGTATCTCTCTTCGGTTGCTAATGTATAACTTGGTCATTGGGACTAGTCTGTCGCTGCTTGCGTGAAGACTAGCTTTCGTCGGTCTCGTGCCTTCGTGCCGACCGCCGCTCTGCCTAGTCGAGTTTTCTGATACGTTTATCCCTCTCTCCCTCGTTTTCCCCCTTTCGGCTCCTCGCCGCTCACCCACGGGGTCGTCGCCGAACGTCGACCCGAGTCTACGCGCCTAGTCGCCGCGACATTAGGTCGAGATCTCTCCCCCGGTGCTGACGCTCTGAACAAGAGTGTCCCCGCCGCCGCTACATTGTCTCCCCCACCCTGGACTGCACCGGCAGACTTCACGCGTGGGACACAGAAGACCAAGACCACTGTCACCGACGGAAGGACCTAGACGACGGACTCTGGTACTGGGTACCGTGCGAGCAAAACCCCTGCCCGAACCGTCATCACCGTCCTGCGCGGATCAACTGGAACGCCTTTGCGGACGAGTTCATCCCAGTCCCTGACTCCCCCATCGCGGAGTCACCCACGACTCGATCCCCCATCCCCGGCACTCTGACCGACGAGCTCGAAGTAGCGCTACTCATCACGCTTCCCCCATCCCCTATCATCTCCCCAACCCGTCCACCATCCGCTCCACCCATCATGGGACAACAAGGTGGACAACCGCAGACGACAGGCCCCGCCAACAACCCCCAGCAGACTCAACCGGGCACACAGACAGCAACGCAACCCCCGGACCCCATGACGGTACTACTCCAATCGATGACCCTCCTCACCCAGTCCATGGCGCAGCTCGCCAACTCGACCACCGGGGCCAACAGCCTGAAGGCGGTTCAGAAGCCCTCTCCCTTCAAAGGCGAACAGGGGGGCGAAGCACGACACTTTCTGGCCGCGTTCACTCTCTGGGCCATGTCCCAAGGATCAATGCTCAACCACGTGGACGCCACGGGCAACGCGATCAGCGCGCGCGACGACCAGTGGATTCGGGCGGTCCTCTCCTTCATGCAGGACAGTGCGGCTCTCTGGGCCACTCCGGCGATGGAGGAGATCACGCAGGGCACCACCCCATTCAAAGGCTTGTGGACGGAGTTCCGCACCCAGTTCAAGGCCCGATTCGAGACGGTCGACGAGGCGGTCGATGCAAAGGAACGCCTCCGTACGTTGTGGCAAGGCTCCATGACTGTTCCAGAGTACGCCGCCCGGTTCAACGAGCTCTCCACCCGCACGGGCTACTCCAAGGCCGACCTCCGCGACCGCTTCTACGAGCACCTTGCGGACTCCATCAAGGACGAGTTGGTACACATGGCAAGGCCCATCGC
>NW_006767349.1:0-2182 GCF_000275845.1 Dichomitus squalens LYAD-421 SS1 | reverse complement strand
AGTGAATGCAATCCCCCCAGCGCGATGCGACGCAAGCCCATATTAGGTAGAAAAATCTTATGTAAGGCGCGTAGTTCAAGAACATCCAGCGCTGCGCGAAGAGGACCCGCCATTCGTGCTCCCGCCCCTCCCTCGCTGCGCTCGGGGGGTCCCCCGAGCCGGGAGCACTCAACTAAAGCCTCGTTCGCGCGAAAAAAAATAAGACCGGCGACCCCTTGTGGGGTCAGGAGAAAGACAAGTGCCCAACGGGCCAACCAACCCTAACCGCTGACCCAAACCCAAACCCTAACTCCCAACCCGAACCCTAACAAGCCTGCTTGGGATTCGAACTCTCGCACCGAAAGAAAAAATGGCCATCGTTACCACTGCACCAGCAGCTTCCAAAAAATAATCATTGGTGTGGCGTCATACCACTGTCTTTGACACACTTACCATACAAGGCAGGTTAGATCAAGCGCCAGCGTCGCATCGCGCTGGGGGGATTGCATTTACTTGGTAGTACCGATTCTGCACGAAGGACGATTTCTGGCGGGAAGTCACGGATGTAGGCAGTGTTTGTGGATGTGGACGAAATAAGGAAGGATTTTCGGAAATCTCGTTTCCTAAGGAGGCGTCCGAAAAGATCTTGTTGGAGAACGGGGACCTGTACGGGTCATTGTAGGAAGTGTATTTAAAATTGGAAACATAGACATTCTCCATCGGACTTTCATTCACACCTTAAAGACTATACATATCCTTTTCTAAAGCCCATACGCACCATGCAGAGGGTCAGAGGTCCGTGGACTTGCCGTCGTTAGGCAGTCATCTATGATGCTCTTTCAGAATGATGTCCATAGTCACTAGTCAGCAAGGCCCTTCCCGTATATCTGACAATACTCGAAGCTACATATTGACGAGCAATGTGCTAAATAGTGTGGGACGCCTGCATGGTACACAGGTCAATATCACCGTTGAAGTTCCTGTGCTTATCTATCTCACGGTAGACATTGCTGAAGGCTTTGACGGTGGCGGGTCTGATCTCGTGCAAATACCTTTTGTCAATGTGGCACATTGATTGTCCTCCCATCGAAGCCGTGCACTGCCGCCCCTGCATATCTTCAGTGTGTCTTTGCGCATTTACCGAGACTTTGGGTACTCCTCGGTGCCCATACACTGCATCAGCAAATGTGCGAAACCGTGCCAGCGGCAATGCCATGCGTGGCAGGAATGGCAACGCCAAAATTGCCAAGCAGGGAATTGGAACGCATAAGCTCGCCATTCCAAACCTTGGGCAGGGCGAGGCGATAACAAGGCCGTCGGGAACTCCGGTGGCAATGTCATTACATACAGGAAGCTCGCCTTGTAATGTAATAGAATGACCATCTTTTGACTTGCATACAGGATTGGAACTACATGGGCACAACAAATGCGGGTCCGCTCTTCGTGTGCCACGCAAGCAAGTGCGCATGGATTTCCATTAGCAAAAATGTCGAAGCACTGTAATGCTGGTTGTAATGGCAATATAAGGAAAGGCTACATAGCCTTTTATTATAATGCTAATCTTGGCAAGATGGACGGTGTAATGGCATTAGATATGAGAGCTAAAATCCTGTGATCATCATATTATATCGAGCCGTCATTATATTCAATAAGCTTGCACTGGAACACATGGGCGCGCTCGGCCAGGGATTATCATGCGAGCCAGGAGTTCCCATGCCAATCCCATTGTATGGATGGACAGGGATGGTGTTGACAATGGAGGTCCGTTGCCAGCACACGCTCTGACCATTGGGCACAATATCGTTACGACTGACTGTCGAGCGAGTAAGTGGAGACGAGCGAGGCAGGCAGGAGCGCCGACGAGCTCTGATCGCAGTGAGACTGGAGCGGAGCTCAACAGGCAGGACTGGAGACAAGTTGTGTATTGAGCGAAGTATCTACAGAGCGAAATACACGATGGCTTACCTGGAGACAAGAGGTCGAAACTAGAGTCTCCAGATAGCAAGGGATCCAGCTATATACAGGGAACGAACAATGGGCGCTAGGGAACAATAGCGTCGCCATGGGTACGGAGTACAAGGGGTGTAGGACAATAGCGGACGTGGGGACAAAGGGAGCTATTGTCCGTGTGTGGACAAAGGGAAACCGTAGCGAGTAGTGAACAATAAGGAAACGTATGAGGCAGTGGTCCGAATCGAAAAGG
>NW_006767348.1:0-2183 GCF_000275845.1 Dichomitus squalens LYAD-421 SS1 | reverse complement strand
CGTTGCTGCAATATAGTCTTTCCTTACTGACTGAAGATCTTGCTTCGACTCTAGTCGGATCTAATCCTTGTCTTCACAGCCCCGAGTTTATCACTACCTACAGAGGAGACGGGGGATCGACGAGAAGATCAAGTCTGAGGTTCCCTGCCTCAGACTCCCTACTATATATACTAATACAATGGTGCACAGACCAGGTACCTATTGACCATCGTTTGGTCAGAGTTCTCTGCCTCATGTCCTACCCTCTGACCTGCCTCATGGTGACCTTACGACTAATACCTGAGTCGTGCCAAGTCCGGACCCCTCCCAATGAGTAAGCGCTCCTGCTGTCACATCAGTCACCTGCCTGTGAGTGAGGATGGGCGCTCCTGGCCGTCACGAGGTCTGGGGTTCGATCCTGGCTCCTCCACTTTCCGATACGAGTTGTCCGCGGTCAAGGTGAGCGTCTGTCCCAGTACACATGACCCCCAGGTCACGTGGCACGAGAAAACTGTGACAGTTTTGTAGCGGCAGCGAAGAGGTGTCGTCAAGGGCTGGGAGGGAAGTTATGTTGCTTGGATGATTCACGCCGCGATGTCTATTGATCCACACGCCCAGAAGCTGTTCGTAGTTATCTACCGATGAAGTTCGTCTTTGGATAGCAACATCAGTGACCTCTCGCAATGGCCAAATACTAACAATGAAGAGACGTACTGTCTGGCGCTTGATAGTTTCCTCGTTCTATCTGGTGTAAGGACAGCTGTATAAGGGTGTGAATGAGTGACGGGATCCTGGGCTCTAGCAACGGAGACGAATTACATCATATTAGCGTCGCCAACACTTCCCCAGCGATTGAACCTTGCGAGGCATCATATCATGAGCTTCTGTTACCTGATGTCTGAGACGGGGAGACGAATGGAAGAAATGATGAGAATACGTCGTACATTGCCTTGGCGACATGCAGATGGAAGACAATGGCAGCTGAGCACGAACATCGCATACCGGAGATGAGCCTGTAGAATGGGACAGGAAGCCTCCCTGTTGTGATGGCTTGATCGGTTTCAATTAGATCCTGCAGCTACTCACCTGAACCTGTTGCGAGAAAATGTCAGGTGGGATTCTGTCGAGCCAGCCGCATCTGCTGTCTGGTTGGCGACCATACAGGTATCTACATGCGATTACATTGAAGACGAGGTCAGCATATACGTAGTGTGGTATCGCCGACTCCGATTGGATGGAGAACGCATAGTCTCCAAACATTGGGATCAGTCACGGGATGATGTGTTAGTAGGAGGATGAGTGGTGGGCAGAGCTTCGTTGAAGTCATGGCATATCGGTGCCTCCGGTCTGAGCGCAACCCTTGCTCCTGTCCAAAGACTGGGCTTGCAGGGATGCGATCTAGTGTTGGGCGAAGAACTCCAGACGAGATCTTCGCAGTGTTATCAACCAACTAGGACGGGGAGTGGGAGTTATTCGCAGAGTTGATAGCATAAGCGCTTATCATATAATACAACCAACTCATCTCCCGGTGCCCATCGTTCAGTCGGCCTCCTGGAGGACTCTCGTCGCACCTCCTTTGTGCGCCGCAACTCTCTTCCCCTTTCCGTTGGGATGAGAAGCAGGCTCAGGAGGCATGACTGGTATTTCCGACCAGGAGAGTGAGTGCGCCAAAATCGTCACCAGTACACACTAGATAAATTTTTTGATCCTTATAGTTATAGTAAAACGCGAATTATTTGGCCCAAATGTTATAGTGGCCCTTCCAAATATTTGAGACGGTTGGAGGGATGCCCCTCCCAGATATTCGAGGTGAACCCCAAATATTTGGGATGTATGTATGAGCGAGGGGAGGAGGGTACCCCCCCTCCCAAATATTTGCCAAATATTTAGTCTCAGCGCTACATAGCGCTATGTACACCACCAAATATTTGCGAGATATTTGAGTATTTCCCCCCCTGCGTCCTGAGGCATGGGACGCGGCACACGTCCACACATCCCAATATTCTTCAAATATTCAGTTGGCAGATATTTGGCCACTAACAAATATCTGTCACGCGGCTTTTACCAGCGACAAATATGTGCGCCCCTGCGAATATTTGCACAAATTTCTCGTACCGATGCACCCAAATATATTTGTCTCATCCGCAAATATTTGAGAAGTCCAAGCCAACGTGTAGGGACACTACGCCTTCTTGGGCTTCCTT
>NW_006767347.1:0-2186 GCF_000275845.1 Dichomitus squalens LYAD-421 SS1 | reverse complement strand
AGTGAGGATCGACGACGCTGGGAACAAGAACAGTGGGCGAGGCGGAAATGAAGAATACTAGGACGAGAATCACGTAGACGGGGGAGACACATCGGACAACAAGTGGCATGCCAACCAATTGAAGGGAGGCCCCTGCACGTGAGCCAGACCAGTGGGAGGAGGGACGCTTCACCTAAACCGAATGTCGTGACCTACCTTGATGGCGCAATGTGGCAAAAAGAACATCCGAAGACATCATACGGGCGGCGTCACGATGCCGGTTGCAAGTTGATGCCGAGTACGCATTATATAATCATTCAAAGGGGATACAGGTGAGGCACGATAGGCGCACGACCGGCACACACGAAGAACGTATCGACGTAGAAACTGGCGAGATCGCGCTCCAAATCCACAATGACTTCGTCCCTATCATTGCCTTGGAGAGGGGAGGCGGAAACAATGGCAGATGGACACCCAGGCCACTGCATGAGGACCAGCTGCAACGCGTTTAGGGCGGTCACTCTGCGGTGCGGATGGGTGGTGAAAAGGCCCGAAGAGTTGCCGGAAGGTAGCGCATCCACCGCGCGCAACCAACCCCCCGGAAACACCGTAGCGAGTAGATCTTCTCGAACCGCTTCCTCGGCACGAGATCGGGAGATTGATGGTCTCAGGAATCTGTCCAAAGCCAAAAGCTCATAACGGAAGCCCAACTCGAAGATCTCCCAGATCACTGCGGGCGCGGAAGCCTCTGGAACGTGCTCGAAATGATGTCCATGCCAGTCCACCGGTGCGCGCATTCCCAGATCGAACTGGTGGTCTTGGAACACGCTCCCAAAAAGGTTTTTGATCTCGACCATGCGCTTTCCAGTACGAGTGGTCAAGCTGGAGTCCTCCGGGACACCGTTGAGGAAGGACCGCCAGTATTGGGCACCGACCCCAGCGGGGCGAGATCCCGGGACACGCAGCAGGTACAACCAAATAGGTCGCGCACGGACCCAATTGGTCAGATATCGGATCTGGCGCGCCTCGTCCTTGGGCCCCAAAATCAGAGCGGGTTCTGGAATCCAATACCCCCAAAGTTGATCCGCGGGTCGGGCTGGCATAGCACGGTCGACCGATAACATGGCCTCAGACCAGCTGGGGATGGCAGGCGGCATCCACTTGTGAGGGAACTCCACAAACTTGTCACGTCCACGGACCTGAGATGGGTGGGGTCCAGAAACCCTTCTACGGTCGTCTGAGCGGAGCCGTTGAGAAAGCAAAACATACAGAGCGGATGAGTTACACTTACAGGGTTTTGAGCGAAGGCTCCGTTGGGAAAGAGTGTGTTCTCCATGCGATTGCGAGCTCCGGGCAGTGCGTGAGCCGGACGCAGACCCCCCTGCGCGCCCGACGGCTTTGGCCTGGCGTATAGTGATCCCTGGACCATAGTCTTCGCCCGAGTATATGGAAGCTGTGGGAACACGGGAGATGTCGAGGTACCCATGCCCACCTTGCATCATGGAGTGGAGGTGGGCCTCCCCGACCAGGCCATGGAATAGACACCCATCGGTGCCCGGGAAACGCGCAAGTTGTAAGGTGCTAGGGGCGACGGGAGTGGTGGACCTTGCAATGCAGATTTCGCGGTGGAGTATATGGGAAGTGCGCACATACCAGACTGGGATCCCTGCCCCATATAAAAGCTGGACATGCTGAGGCTCGGACGACCAAGCGCCCATCAAAGGCAGATGTGCGCATATTGTTTCGTCTGCGGACGAAACAGATCGCAATCTCCATTGGTACTCCAGATACGCTGAGGCCATAAGCCAATGCCGCTGGAGCTCGGTGACTTGTAGAAGCTGGTCTGGGAACGAGGCAGGCATGAGACACAGACACGACAACGCATTGCGCATGGTGACTCCGTGCCAATGCAAATCGGCACATTCCTCCCCACCGCACTTGCGAACAAAGTCCACAATACGCTGAGACATCTCCTCGACCAACGTGCGCAAGGGGGCAATGAATGACGGGGTGATATGCCCAAACCCAGCAACCGGGGTGCCTGTGAGGGGAACAAAATCCGTCTGGGAGGGGGGGTGAACATCGGCGCCAAGTGATGTGGGGGTGCGATAGGTTTCAAGACGGCGGATAGGTAACCGAACCGTGGCGTGAAAATCTGTGGCCACTGTATGGGGTCGACTGGGCCATACTTCCCGTCGGAGCGGAGA
>NW_006767346.1:0-2187 GCF_000275845.1 Dichomitus squalens LYAD-421 SS1 | reverse complement strand
AGGTTAACACCCACCCCGTGAAAGCTCCCGCCATGCCTATTCCCCACGCAGGAAACACGCGACCGTTTTCGGTCATCACCATGGATCACATCACGGGCCTTCCAATGTCCAACGGATTCAACGCCATCCAAGTGGTAGTAGATCACGACACCACCAAGGGCGCGGTCATCACCCCTTGCACTATCAACGTCACCGCCTTGGAAGCAGCCGAACTACTGTTCCGAGATGTCTACAAACGGTTTGGAGCCCCTCAAAGGATCATATCCGACCGAGGACCCCAGTTTGCGTCCGGGGTTTTCCAAGAACTGCAACGACTCGTAGGAGTCAAGACTTCCCGATCCACGGCGTATCACCCTCAGACGGACGGACAGACAGAACGAGTCAACCAGGAAATCGACTTAGCCCTGCGCATCTACTGTCTCAATGACCCGGACAGCTGGTCAGACAAACTCCCTACTTTCGAGTTCTGCCACAACCAATGCAAGCATTCCGTCACCGGCAAGTCTCCGTTCGAACTCATCATGGGCTACAACCCCGACGTATTCCCCAACTCCCTCTCTCCATCCACACACCCGAGCGCGGAAGAACGAATCCAGCAACTCCTCGAAGACCGAGCCAACGCGGAAGCCGCGCACAACCGAGCAGCGGAGATCATGGCCCGAAGGGCTGGAACCAAGCCGGTCATGTTCAAGAAAGGCGATAGGGTCCTCCTCGAATTGACCAACCTCAGACTCCCCTATCCCCACCGGAAGTTAGCCCCGAAAAGGGAAGGACCCTTCGAGATCGACGAGATCACTGGTCCAGTCACAGTTCGGCTGAAACTCCCTAAGGCCTGGAAGATCCATGACGTCTTCCATGTGAATCTACTCAAACCTTATCAAGTCACCAAGGAACACGGGCCAGACTACCCCAGACCGCCTCCGGAGACCGTAGAAGGCGAAGAAGAATGGGAAGTCGAGGCCATCTTGGCCCATCGGAAGCGTGGGAAAGGCTATCAATACTTCGTCTCTTGGAAGGGCTGGCCTAGCAGCGAAAACTCGTGGGTTTCCGGGAAGGAGATGACTAATGCGCCGAAGCTCCTCACCAAGTACAAGAAGCAACAGCGACTCTAGGGAACGACCCCAACCCACTCCTCTCTCCTGCCAATCAACACCATGCCCCAACTCGCCTCTACCTACCGCGCTGTCCCCGAAGACGTCCCCACCCCCCAGTGGTTCCTCGACCACGACTTCCACCTCTCCTTCCTCCACCTACCCGGCAATGAAATCGCCGGATACGGCCAGACCTCCCAACGTCAATACATTGGGTGGCTCCTCCTCCAACCCAGCCCAGAATTGCGCAACGTCCTGGAATGGCGATTTGGGGACGCCCCGCCTGCCAGTCACACCTGGGCCATCTACGGCGAGTCGGTCGTCACCCTCACCCACCTCCGGACCCTCGACTGGGACGTCGGCGAGATCACCGACCCATCTGGCCAACGACGGGCCTACGACACTGTCTCCCAGCTGCGGGCCACGACGATCGCCATGTCCGACCACGCTTTAGATATTGTTTGCGCCCCTCATCATCTTTTCCTCATCGCTGACCTCGTCAACCACATAGAGCAGGTTGACCGCGACCGCGAGCGGACCTGGCTGGAGCGTGTCATCGCCAACAATGACAGCCACGCCGCCTCCCCTATTTCCCCCACCCCGCCTCTGCCCGCCCCGGAATGGAGGAACGCGGCTGACGTCTCCGGATGGGGCGACACCAACGTCGACTGGAGCAACACTAACTGGGGGGACGTCCCCATGGACGAGGCCGACATGGAGTGGTCCTCTCCTATACAACCTTCGCGCCGCTCCCCTCCACCCCGCGACTCCCCTTCCCCAACACTGCAGCACCTCCGCCCGATGCCCGATCGCCTACGCTCCGGCGCGCCCCCTCCGACCCGTACGCGCCCCTCTCCCCGCTCTCCCAGCCCCACCCCCCGCTCCCCGAGCCCCGTCGACGAGAACGAACCCCCGTTCACCATGGTCGTCGACCCCACGTTGCCACTGGAGTGGCCGACCTCAACTGTCCGAACGGTCCTCGGCACCATCAGCGGAGGCAACCTCACCGACACCACCGACCCCGACGCCCTGTCCGCCGCCCCCTCGCCCCCCCAACCCCCCGCTCCGCCAACCCAGACCCCGCCACCCCCCCTAC
>NW_006767345.1:0-2188 GCF_000275845.1 Dichomitus squalens LYAD-421 SS1 | reverse complement strand
CCTTAGGAGGGGGTAATGTCACGGACGCTGGACAGACGCCCCTTTTTGCCGCCCATTCCCCTCCCCTTGACGCCCACCTTCCATTTTCGGACCATTTCCTTTCTTAGCCCATCCCAGTTTGGACACTGTAGATACGTTCCCACTGCCACATGCTCCGTTCCCGTGATCACCATGCTCTTGCCTTTTCTTTCTCGCCCTTTGTTCTTCCTTTGTCATCTTCACTGCCTCGCTCTCGCGCGTTGTCTTTGGTTGCTAAGCAGCCCCTCTAGTATATAAGGACCCCCTTAGGCGCTCCCTAGTCCCCATCTCGACCTCTTGGTCATTGGGACTAGGTGAGTGACCATAGCGTTGTATCTCCCTTCGATTGCTAATGTATAACTTGGTCATTGGGACTAGTCTGTCGCTGTCTGCGTGAAGACTAGCTTTCGTAGGTCTCGTGCCTTCGTGCCGACCTCCGCTCTGCCCTCGTCGAGTTTTCTGTCACGTTTATCCTTCTCCCTCTCTCTTTTCCCTTTCGGCTCCTTGCCGCTCGCCTACGGGGTCGTCGCCGAACGTCGACCCGAGTCTACGCGCCTAGTCGCCGCGACAGAGGTGAGGCACGGCGTTTCCTGGCAGCGTTCACCCTTTGGGCCATGTCCCAAGGTTCGACGCTCAACCATGTTGATGCCATGGGCAACGCGATCAGTGCGCGGGACGACCAGTGGATTCGGGCGGTCCTCTCGTTTATGCAAGACAGCGCAGCTCTTTGGGCCACTCCGGCGATGGAGGAGATCACGCAGGGCACCACCCCGTTCAAAGGATCGTGGACCGAGTTCCGTACTCAGTTCAAGGCCCGTTTCGAGACGGTTGACGAGGCGGTCGACGCGAAGGAGCGTCTCCGTACGCTATGGCAAGGCACCATGACCGTTCCGGAGTACGCCGCACGGTTCAACGAGCTCTCCACCCGCACGGGCTACTCCAAGGCAGACCTCCGCGACCGCTTTTACGAACACCTTGCGGACTCCATCAAGGACGAGCTGGTGCACACGGCAAGGCCAATTGCGTCCCTGGACGATCTCATCACCGTCTCCTCAGACATCGATGTCCGGGTCCGCCAACGCCGTGCCGAACGGGATCGTCAGCGCGGACGCACCACCGCTCCCACCACCGCGACAAAGCCGGCTGTACCGCTGCACGCCACCCCCTTCACGCCACCTACTAGAGACCCAAACGCGATGGACATCGACGCGACCCGTACGCGCGAAGAGTTCAACCGCCTCATGCGCGGCAAGTGCTATGGTTGCGGCTCTACGGCGCACGTCAAGAAGGACGGCGGCCACGATCGGGACATCTGCGGCTACTGTCGCCGCGTAGGGCACCGCGAGACGGTATGCATGGACAAGTTCCTGAAGAAGCCCCGCTCGCAGAAGCTTGCTGCAACGGAGGAGGGACCTGAGGAGCCTCAGGTCGCAGCGTCGACGTCGACGTCTGCAGATGCCGGAGCGACCAATGCCCTCATCGCCCAGCTCATGGAGCAGCAGAAGGCCCTCGCCGACCAGCTTGCCTCTCTGCAGAAGTCTTTTTAGAGCGGGCGCGCGCGAAAGCTGCCGCAGCGGCGCCCCCTAGTACGACTACGGACTCCCCGTCTCCCCAGATCCCTGACCCCTGCGTGTACGATAGCATTAGTTCGTGTATCATTCCCGAATTAAACCCGTCTAGCTCGCATTTCCGTGTCAGTGTGATACTCAAAGGCAGAAACCGTAGTGTACGTTCCGCAGCTATGATAGACAGTGGGGCAACAGCCCTTTTCATCAGCCACCGTTTCGTAAAGAAGAACAATGTTTATTTACATAGGCTAGCTAGAGACATCCCCCTCTACAACATCGACGGCTCCAAGAACAGCGCAGGGAGCATATCCCATTATGTTAGGTTACAAGTACTTATGGGCGACTACACGGAATGGCTCGAGTTCTTAGTTACAGACCTGGGCCCTGAAGACGTCGTATTAGGTTTACCTTGGCTTCGTAGAGTCAATCCGGACATTGACTGGCAGGAAGGCACCATGGAGGTTGGTGCGGAGGAAACGGAGGCAGAGGCGGAATGGAAACCTGGTATTGAGCGGATCGCCGCCAACCGGGTGCAGCGAAGGAAGTGGTGGAAGGCCAAGGTTCTGGAGGACACGACCGAGGAGTTGTGGTGCGCCGCAGGG
>NW_006767344.1:0-2191 GCF_000275845.1 Dichomitus squalens LYAD-421 SS1 | reverse complement strand
ATCCTTTGTGTGCTCTCTTGACGCGCATTCACAGGACGTGCCGCTACTGCTAAATTCTATACCGACAAGTTCTTCCATCTCTGTGCCCACATCCCCAAGTTCGATATCCTGTGCGAGCGGATCCTGCGATCCCCCGAAGACGTCTTCCTGTTCGCGAAATACGTATGTATTCGTAACTAGTGTGTCCGAGCCAGCCTCACCTTTTGCAGATGCAAGTTCACGCCGCGGCCGGCCGCACGACTGACATCTCCACGCTAAAATCTAGTTTCCATTCGTACTTCCCCTATGTAGTCATCTCAGGCTCCAACGACCTAGTTATCCCTCCGCCTGGGCCCGGACAACTCGCTGGTCTCAAGGCCCGAAACGGAGGATACTGCACTACAAGCACAGGACGCCTTATTGTCCCTATAGATGAGCGGTCGGCATTTGATCGTGATCCTACTCAGTGCGTCGTCTACTCCTCCCACTAAAGCCCTCTCTCGATACCGCACTGTAGGTACTGCAAGAAGAAGATAGTGCACCACAAGGACGTCGCAAACACCGTACGACACAAAAAACGCCACCAAGCCGATCGGCCCGAGCCTCGCGATGACAACAAGTCATACCCAAGCTATCTCTTCCCAACAGACCTCAAGTACGACAACACGCGTCCTCATCGCCATATCTTCAAAGGTGACTTCCTTATCGATGTACGTCTTCTGTTACGATCGAGCGCATATACTCACAATTGTCCTAGAATTATCGACACCTATTCCATGGAAAATCAGCGGTAGGGCGCGCTGACGGCTCTCGCGGCCTCGGGCGTGTCTGCATTAATGATATTTATGGGATTACAAACGTCACGCCCGACTATCTGACTTACGTCGCTACCCTGGCAGGTCTGCTCATGTTGTAAGGCTCCCTTGCTAACTACGTGCATGTTGCAGATCGGTCATCTTCTGAGCACGGAAGAGCGGTGGAGCGGCGATAACAAGCAGCGGACCGGGCATCACTTGCACACCGCCCTGCATCGCCTTCTCACAGTCGAGTACCAGGCGTGGCAAGAAGACGTGGAGCACGGTGACTTTAGGCAATCAGAGGACACGTTCGAGTGGAACGTATTTGCTTTCATCAACGAGTGTGTCCTTCACGCGCTCAATGTGTGTACCCGAGCTGATCTTTCACACAGCAAGGTATTCGGGGGTGAGGCCGGGGCACCCGACCAGCAGAATCCGGACGAATTTGGTGAAGACGAAGACAATGATGACACTGATATCCGTGCGCAGATGTTGAAAGCCCGTATGGCCGAACTCGAGGAACGTCGGGAGCGCCGCGCGAAAGGTCTTCGCGACGCGCCAGCAGAACCTGCGGAGACCCAAGTCCGGTCTCAGTCGCCATCGGTGGAGACCATTTCGAAGACCTCAGCCGTTGTGGACGTCACGGACGACGACTGGGATGAGCTTTTCGCTGGCGACCCCTCTTAGACGTCTTCCCCTCGCCTCTATTGTGCCACTCAGTGGAGCTCGACAAGCTCACGGATCTGGGCGACATGATTGCGGCAACCACCGATGTCGTCGTGGCTGAGTTCTTTGCGGCAACCACCGATGTCGTTGTGGCTGAATTCTTGCAAGCTGGCTTGTGCGCGGGCGGACATCTTGGGCGTCGCTTCGTATTTCTAATCTCTTGTTGGCATCGCTCATGTGTATCAATTGCCTGTGCCATAATATAATTCTCTGTCCGCGCATTTCCGGGAGTGCGAGCATTCGGACCGGCAAGCAGGCAAGTTCATGTGGTGTTCGTATATATGCTACACTGTCTCCTCTGACCGCCCAGCTCCGAAAATCCGGGGCACTGTCCAGAATACCCCACCGCGTCTACAAGTTATCACACTGTACTGCCCGGGCTTCTTGGTAGTCCCTCACCGCGCATTCCCGACAATGCCGGGCCTCATGAGATATTACGGCGCTCGATCGTCATCGTGGCGTGCTAGGGTGATACCCAAAATACCGGGCAATCCTTGCGATATATTCCCAGTATTGCCCGGTATTTCTCGACGTGGCCTTGTAGTACAACCCATCCAGTGTCCTTGCGCTGGAAGGAGATCCTGACAAGGTGCGGGCAATGTTTTTGACGTGTCGCACGGTATCCTCACGATTGCCCGAGCCAGCATGGGAGGGTAATGTACGACAAGACTTATACACTTTTGCTGATG
>NW_006767343.1:0-2192 GCF_000275845.1 Dichomitus squalens LYAD-421 SS1 | reverse complement strand
TACCACTAGCCATCGGCATCTCCTTCTCCTTCGCTTGGGGCATCTGTGTCATAGACGAGTCAAACAGATCGGGATTCTTGGCGGCAATAGAGGTGGGACCATTGCAGAAGGCGTGGTGCAGGAGATGACGCACGATGGGTCCTTTATTCGGACCCGACCATGTCACACTCTTCTTCTCTTCCTGTTGGTAGAACGTTATGAGCACTGTAAAAAGAAGAAAAGATGCGACGTACGGTATATGTGAACGGATAGATGTATGCAAGATGATCGAAAAGCCACTCGACCTTCTCCTGGCACTCACCCGGGGTGAGAGCGAAGAAGGCGACCACGTTGGAGTCCGCGAGCTTCTTGATGTTGCCGCGGAAGGTGCTCATACGCTGCTTGACCTACATCAAGACAAAATTAGTGATCTGAACGACAAGGCTGGAGTGGACGTAGGGATTGTAGCAGAGGCGGCCGCGACAGATCTGTAGTGATGGACATTCGACCAACGACTTACCAGCCCGGAAAGACTACGAGTGAAATCTGAGTCTGTGAGAAGGCGTGTCTGAAGGCCGGGAAGTCCGAGAGAGTGAGCGGCCTGTGCCAAGAGGTTTGCAATCTCTCGGGAGCGTGTCAAAGCGTCGGGGAAGCTGTTATGGAACGACAGCCAGACATCAAGGTCCACAATGGCCTGCCTCACCGTGGCGCGAATATCTTCGTCTTGAGTCATTAATTGCAGTATCCCTCCCGGTTGCGTCGGGGGGACAATAGCGTAGTCTTCGGCCGCACGCGGGCCTCCCTCGGCAGGTGGCACCTTGGCGAAAGAGGGTGCGTGCTCAGGGGCCGGTGTGGCCACATCGGGGAGAGATTCGTCACCACTGTCATGGTCGCTCGGAGGAGGGGAAGAGGGAGTGTGCGTCTTCGTCTCCTTGTCACGCGACGACGAAGCGACCGGGGGAGTCTTGCCAGTGACGCGGAGATGTGAGGGAATGGAAGGAGTGGACGTGGTAGTGATGTGGAGGGCGGGGGGCTGAAATACTTGCCCCAATACATGGGCGTGGACTGCCTCCGCGAATGCAGTGAAGTCCCAGTTTTGAGGCAACACAATTGACGAGGTCTCGGACCCAGACCCGGGTGACTGGGCGAGCGCGGCAAGGATGATGTCCTTCCAGGCGGGTTGCTGGAGTAAGGGGGGTGGTGAGTGGAACAGTGGTATGCTAGACACGCTGGAGACCGTGACGTACTTCGACAAGGAGCTGCTGCGCCTTGGGACCACGGGTGGAACGTGTCTGTGGATAGTTATTAATGTATAAGGTTTAAAGAGTGACAATACGGGCGCAAACCTTGTTCGCCTTGGTCTTCCCAGGACCAGGGAAGGCGCCAGTGGCTTCTTCCATCGCCACGTCGTCGTCGTCGTCGACATGGACTGTGTAATGCTCCGCAGGGAGCTCCTGAGCTTCCACCTCCTCCTCGTCGGGCGCAAGCTCAGAGTCTGATGGACCCGAGTTGTCGAGGTCAACAGCTGCGAGCTGAAACTTCTGGTTAGTATATTTACCATTGCCAGTCCGAGGCACGGGGGTCCTTGCAGCAAGCTGGGCCGTTGCGCTGTCGATGGCCTTTCCTTTCCCCTTGTCTGACTTCTTCTCAGCCCAGACAGGTGCCTGAAAACGTCGAAGATCAGCTTTTAGATGTCTCGGTAGTACCTGATCGATGGCACAACGTGTTCGCTGCTGGTCACGACAACGGACTTATCGTCTTCAAGCACGACGGTAAGTGCTCCGCGAACGGTCGGGTCGTCTTCAAGCCCGAACACGACTGCTCTAACAAACCGAACGATTTCAAGGAAGCTTACCTCCTCGCGGAGCATCTTGGCTAGCTGGCCAGGTTCGACATCGAGGACTACGTCGTCGCCCGACTCCGAATGCGCTCCGTCGCTGTCGACGTGACCGTCCAAACGTCCATCCGACTCTTCCGAAGTCGCCTCATCGTCGGAGGCGATCTCGCGAGTGGACACGCTCGCTTGGACTAGGTTGGGCGACTTCGAGACGGGTCTAGTCGGCATTTCTAATGTATGGAAGGTTCCGATTATTAGCGCATGTGTTACGGTATGGCACGGAGTCACACATATCATAAGGATGACCGACTGACGTGAGGTCCCCATACGAAGGTCGTGCACTGATGGAAGACCCATGGAGGAGGACAAGGGGGTC
>NW_006767342.1:0-2192 GCF_000275845.1 Dichomitus squalens LYAD-421 SS1 | reverse complement strand
TCAAGCCCCGAACCACTAGACATCTTCTCCTTCCTTACGAGAATTCGGGACAACGCGAGCGCGTTGTACGACATCACCAACCACCACCCAACCCTCACCCCGATCTCCGAGCAAGCACACATCCAGGTTCTCATTGAACAGGTTCAGCAGGTCGTCAACACCCTTCACAATCTCCAACGGCTCGTCAGCCCGCCCCTTCCCCCCATCCCCGTTAGCCACGACCCAGAAGAACGCCACGGATCCAGTTACTTTGCTGCTCGAATTCGCGAACAGGCCGAGAATCTTCGTAACGTTCAGAGTCTTTTGGACCCGGACTTCGCCGAACACTGCCGACGCCTACATCTACTCATTGGGGCCAGGGAACTATACGAATCTCACCGTCGCATCATTCGAAACGGATACGAGTCCCCTGACGCTAGTGCCGATTCCGACTATTCGGCGACTCTACGCAACTTCCACCTGGACTAGGTATCCCTCCGCATGAATACGCAGCGGACCGATTGCGCCCAACGTATTCACCGATACGACCCCGAGAATCGACGCGACGTTAGCTTCAATAGAGAAGGACAGAACAGGCGCACTTGCAATAACCACCTGTGCCCCAACCGATACAACGGACAGAGCAGCCCCAACGTCATCACCGGAAACGCGCCACATAAAAGGCAGGAAGCCTTCATCCGAACGACTTGGGCCCTCAATCGAACAACAGCCCCCTCCCCTCCGCGTAGCCCTGCTACCCATCGCACTAGTTCCCTACCAGACGTAGCGAACGAGCCCACCGAGGCTACACCCTTGCCGGAAGACAACCCCGCTCCTCGAGACAACGAAGAAGCCGTCACCCCTCTCCGCGGTCTTCTCCAAGCACACCCGGACGAACCAGATAGCGACGCGGACACAACAACAGAACTCATAGACGCCACTATGTCCGCAGTACCACCCCGTTCTAGCCTCCCCAGTTTCCAACTCGGAAACTTGTTCACTCCCCAAGACAGCATCTCCTCACTACGCCAGGCGACAGGGGCCCAACCCGGTCAAACCACTCACTACGCCAGCAGTGGAGTCCCGACAGCACAACCTGTGATACCACCTACTACAGCTGCACCGCCTGGTCGGCCACCTACACCCCCTCCGGGTGGCGGACCTCCGCAAGGTGGCGGACCACCTCAAGGCGGTGGACCACCTCAAGGACCTGGCGGACCTCCTCAGGGACCTGGCGGACCTCCGCAAGGTGGCGGACCACCTCAAGGACCTGGCGGACCTCCGCAAGGTGGCAGACCACCTCAAGGACCTGGCGGACCTCCGCAAGGTGGCGGACCACCTCAAGGCGGTGGACCTCCCTACGGCGGCGGACCCCCTCCGGGTGGCGGACCTCCTCAAGGCCCCGGCGGACCACCACCTGTGGCTCCTCTTGGCGCACCAGGCGTCGTCGCCGGACGAACCAAAGTCCGCGCACCCAATGTTTTTGACGGAGACCGCGACAATCTACGCACCTTCCTCAATGAACTCTTCCTGTTCTTCGAAGCACGTCCAGCCGACTACGCCACCGACCAGAGCCGCATCGTCACCGCTCTGACGTTCATGGACGGACCGAAGGTGATCGCCTGGAAAGACGGATACATTGCTCAAGCCCGACGAAACGGCTGGAACACCTGGAATGCGTTCGAGACGGTCTTACAACAGACCTTCCAGCCCATCGAGGAAGCCGCTACGGCCGCCTCCAAGCTGTACCACCTCGACTATCGACCTGCCGCACCAGACACCTTCAACGCGGAATTCTTCCGCCTCTGCGCCCTCGCCGGTATACTCGAAGACAGTGCTCAGCTGTCCTTTTATAAGGAGCGTCTCCCAGAAAGCATGCGACGACGGGTTCGCCTCACGTACCCCATCCCCACCACCGTTAATGAGTGGGCAGCACGGGTGTTGGAAATCGAACACTCCAACTACGAGGAACGACACCTGCGCCAACTCGAGGGACGCTCCCGCAACGACCGACAGGGCCAAGGCACAAAGGGACAGTCCGCTCGTACCAACTCCATACGACGAGTTGACGCTCCAGCCATGAAGGAGGACAGAGAGAAGAAGCAATGCTTCTACTGCCACAAGACTGGTCACATCGCACGCGACTGCCTTAAGAAGAAGGCGGACAATCGTGCCAAGGGACGACAGCCTGGACAGAAGAGGCGGAAGGTGCG
>NW_006767341.1:0-2192 GCF_000275845.1 Dichomitus squalens LYAD-421 SS1 | reverse complement strand
GGGGTTCCTAGACTGTCTTTCATCCGGTTGCGATGGTCATTGAGGAGGTCCTGGACCCACTGCCGACCAGATAGGAAAGATGTGTGGTAAGGCTCTGGATTGAGGTGATTCCAGGATTCTTCGATTGCAGTGATAGCGGTGGCAACAGTGACAATGACAGTATGACACTATATAAGGGTCACCCTTGAATGTGTATAAATGGGATTAACAAACAAACAAACAGTCACCACTATTGTAGCCCGTCTACGGCGCTCGATATGAGCCCGATGGACAGATGGACAGCTTGGTGAACGTCGACAGCTGCTCTTGTGCGGACCATGGCAAAGCGGGGATGAAGCAGAGCCCATGTAATAAGTCATAGCTATCAGTATACAAGATACATGTATGAGTTCAGGGCGCTTGTCTCCTCCGGATTTCATGGATACTTCGCCCCTGTAACTCTAACTCGCGCAGAAATCCTCGGAAGTGCTGCCACGTGACATAATGCCGGTGACTCGTAACTCCAACTCTTTGCCGAACAGGCCCTAAGGATAGAATTCTTGAGTCGAACACGAATCCCAGCTCGCTCAGGCTGACGGAGGCGGACAGTCAAGTTATCACGCTCGTGCGCGTTTCCCTATCATGAACAGGAAGTAGAAGCACATATTGCTCGCACTCACCTCCGCCGATGCACGCGGTCTCAGATCAAGATGGTCTGTAGAGAGATTTGGCGATGTTGCCTCCAACGGTACGTCAGCAAACTCTGGTCTGAGTTCCAAAGGGATCATGGGAGGACAGTCTAGTAGCTGTTACAGCGTGTTGCATAAGTCCGTGAATGCGCGGGATTTTTTCTCTCCGGCGTCTACTCTACCCGACCTGCCTAAACAGGCCACATCATGGTCACAGGCCCAGACACGATGGGCAGCGCTCGGGCCCGGGATCCCTTCGCGTGAAACGGAGGTTTGTTTTTGGGACAGTCGTAACTTGTCCCTTTGCCGACGCGTGCCAAAGGACGCTGAAGGGTCGGCAATGGGAAAGTTGTACTTGCTCAGAGGTTCTACAGCCCTTTGACAAAGAACGATTTGAGGCGGTGCCCCTAGTGAGAGCTCCCCTGAGGCTGAGCCTGCTCGCTGGGTCACTGGCATTTCCAAGAGTGAGTATGCCATGGGCCCAGTAGACTTGCGCATAAGTACTTGTAGTCATACAGTGTTTATGGTGCACGGAGATAGTGTTACAAACGCCCTGTGGGGGCGTCTCTTTTTTCTTTCTCCTCGTATCCTCTCTACCATGCATTCCCTCTTCTTACGGCACAACCTGGACACTTGTACCTACCATGGTTCCAACACCATGCTTCATATCCCCATTGTTCTCATCGCTATTGTTCTTTTCGCCATTGTACTACGTGGTCACAACACCACGTGACTCCTTTGTCCCCATTCGCTATTGTTCTCCATTGTTATTGTCCTGTGACTATTGTTCTCCGAGTAGTCAGCGACCGTGTACTTTAGTATATAAGGACAGGTCTTGCACTGGGCACCCCAGTTTGACCTCTTGTACCAATCAAGCGTTCTCACTCCCTAGACCCCTAGTGACCTCGAACCCCCAGACCCCCAGTGAACCAGTGTGCTAAGCTTGTCATCAGTCTGCGTCCTTGTTGTGCATAACCTGCACACGACCCCTTGAGTGCTGACACGCTTCGCCGTAACAGATAGTTTGCATGAGGGCAACAGTCACTGCACGAGATCATATCAAACGGGCCCTTGCCAATGATTACATGACTTGTGATGCTGTGGGTGGCCAGCCTCGAGTCACTCCTAAATGCTTGAGAGTTGGACATGCATATGGTTCATGAAACATGTCGAGAACACGTTGAAGCTACTGCACTGACTCAGGCATGATCATGTATATGCGACTGCACCTTTACTATGGTACCTCCTGTTTAGATCAGGGTACAGGATCCCCCTGGGGGGGCCAATGGGCACTCAAATACAGACATGGAAGTACCGCACGCATATCCATACTTCAAAACATTGTGGATTTACCTGGGTACGCGTGCGGTCAACCAACGGGGCCGTGATGCGCTGTCATCAGCAAAAGTGCGAAAATGCCCCTGACGATTGTCGACATGGCCTGAAGCGCTCGTTCAGGCGCGAGAGGACAGGAGCGCCCAATATGTGGGCAGGAGGGGCCCGTCCTCGCAATACTTGCAATAT
>NW_006767340.1:0-2192 GCF_000275845.1 Dichomitus squalens LYAD-421 SS1 | reverse complement strand
TTCAGAGAATACTGTCGGAGACCTCAAGAAGCTCATCACGGCCCAGCAATCCAAGATCCAGTTCAAGAAATTGTGTGCACCTCCTTCTCCATAACCAACACTTTTTCTCCCTATGTCCCCACGTCCTTTACTTTTTCTCCCTGAGTCCCTGCCATCATCACCACATTCCTCGGCGACACAGAACTGACGTCCCAACCAACCCAGGTACACGATCTAAAAGGATCATATCACACTTACGGAGAATGAGATACACGATTGCACAAGTCTTAAGATGTAGTAGTCGACGATCCGCCGCGGTGTGGTGCGGCGTAATCTATTCCCTCGGAGTCTCGTTCCTCATGCCCGCGAGGCTGATTAATTGTTTAACACGAGCTGCGATTGTTGTACTTGCGATGTATCAATACACGGTGTATGTCCTCCTTCCCATTGGCCTTCAACCTTTCCACAGTCGCCCCCCGGACTTGTCGAGGGCCTCCACGATCTTGGACTCGCGTTGGTTGGGTGCGAGCGCGAGGCACGTCGGAACGTTGTTCGGCTGCTCGATCCAGAGATAGTGCGGGATCGGCGGGTCAGCGGCGGAAAGGAGGCTAGCAAGATGTTCGACGCTCGCCTGATCGACAGTCTGAACGCAATATGGATCAAGGTGGGTTCGAAGAGCGAAGTAAGTCGACATAGGAGCGGGCGGAACATGCATCAGTACACACCTGCATGACAACCTTGTTTCGACGATGAGGGACAGGGGGCGAATGAGGGCACGAATGTATGCAGGATGAAGGGGCACTCGAGGCTCGCGATCCCACTGAAGGACTTCTACAGGAACCCACCACCCCTAGCCAGGCTCCTCATGCGGATGCGCCGGACGCCGTGACGATCACCTCCGACCGCTCGAGCTTTGTGTAGGGCCCAAAGAAGGGCGCTCAGGATGGTTCATGATTGCTGAGCGAGGACGTGCGTATGGAGGGGAAGACGCAAATATTGCTAGAACGCGCATGGGGTGGAGGGGTGACTGGTGTAGGTGCCGGGGTTGGTGGAGAGCCTCTCGAGGGCCCTGTGACTGGGGCGCTGGATGGTGCAAGAGGTCACCAGCTGGTCCACGAGCACCGACCTCGCAACCGGGAGGAGGGGGGGAAAGACTTCGAGTGCTCTCGCATGAGCGGCCTATCCAGGTCCATGGCGCCAGAGGAGCGTGCAACGGCGCATGCCGCGGGTCGTCGAGGACAACAGAAGGCGGGAGACCACCGCGGAAGGGACCCGGAGAGTTCCAGCTCTGCAGTTGAGGAGGGACAGGCAGAGGGAGGTTAGTTGGTCCACTCCGAGCATCAAGAGATCTCAGGGCTGCGTGCTGCCTTGCATCATGAGTGGAGGACCTCTAAGGCCAGCGAGTTTGCATATGCTGTTAGGTGCACGTCTTAGGGGCTGGGAGCAGCGGGGAGCATTTGGCCAGTCGCCTGAGCGTTCTTGAGGAGAGCGAGACGCTGAGTGACACCAGTGTTGGTGGAGTTGAGGGAGGGAGACAGATATCGATCGCGAGACAAGAAGAGGAAAGCGAGACGAGAAACAGAGACAGGACAAGATGCCTATACGGCAAGAGACAAAGTAGTAAGAGATGCGAGGCTCGAGGGGCCAAGTGCGGAAGTTAGACGCTTGAGGCGCTTGCCAACGCAGATGTGTCAAGCGTCTACAGCCGGTTTCAGCTCGCTTGTCGTGAGAGCGTCGCGCCGCGTGTCGCGCATTTGCCTGTTTTCCCCTCCTAAGCGCCCCCAAAGGAACTTCGGACGACGATATCTCCTCGACAGCTCAATGTAACCACTTCATTCTTGCGTATTCTGGCTCAGGATTACGACGCGCAGGGCACGGTATTGTATTGAAGTTGCGCCAACTCGACGTCACCAACTTCTGGGCATTCCCGCTCTCCCAGCTCCCTACTCGACTCGGACAGCGTTGTTGGCTGAATGGTATGGCGTACTCTCCCGGAAATTGTCGGAATGGTGAAGACAAGACGCTACCGAGGGCTCTGTGTCAAAAGGCGGAGTGTCCAGCGACAATCACGTCCACCATAGGGTGGGCTCGGGTGGCAGCCCTCTTGGGCCAGCTCAAAGTCCTCGTCGGGGAGCACCAGACACCATGACTATGTGAGTAATCCGCACCTCCATGATCCCTGTGGTCTTGCAAGGCATTAGGGGCCATGTAGT
>NW_006767339.1:0-2194 GCF_000275845.1 Dichomitus squalens LYAD-421 SS1 | reverse complement strand
TGGTCCCCACACGTCCGAATGGACCTCTCCGCCAATTTCGGCGGCACGCGGTCGGACTCGTTCTCGCGCGATGGGCTTCTGCGCCATTTTCCCGGCCTCGCAGGCCTCGCAGACGGACGGCTTGCTTCCAAGGATCAGTCGGACCCCCTTCACCAGCCCTCTGGTGATCGCCCGCCGGGCGACGTCGTACGAGACGTGGCCAAGCATTTGGTGCGCCTCATTGAGTGTGACGGCGCGCATCGTTGTGGGGTCCGCGTCGGTGTTCGTGCTCCCCCCTTTGACCGTCAAGGCGGTTTCCTCGCCCATGGCGGCCCGGTACAGTCCGCGTTCAAGCGGTATCGACGCGACAATTTCCCCGTCCGGGTTCAGAATGCGGCAACCTTTGCTGTGGAACGATACTGAGGAGCCCGCGGCCGTGATGCGTCCGACGGAGACCAGCGTTACGTCCAGCGCGGGCGTGTGCAAGACGTTGCAGAGGAGGACCCGCGTCATGGCTGTCCCGTCGTCGTTACGAGGGACAGTGATGTACATGTCGCCGCGCCCAATGCCGCGAAAGGTATGGTTGTCCGCGGCGATGACGGACTTTGTCTGGATTGGGCGATAGCTGACAAAACGGTCCAGGTGGGGGGACATATGACTAGATGCGCCCGAGTCAAAGATGAGCTCGTGTTGGCCGGTGGGCCCTTTGGCGAGCATTGCGCCCGTGTGGCTAACGTAGTCCTCCCAGGCGTCATTGTTGTCGCGCTCCGCGTGCTCTTCAACTGAAGAGTCCGAAACGGTCTGGAGGTCCGGCATGGAGGTGTTGTCATCGTCTAGCACAGCGCACACGAACCAAGCCTCGTCCTTCCCCTTCTTCTTGGCGGTAGCAGCAGCATCCTTATCCCCCGGCTTGTCCGCCTTCTTCGCGTCCTTCGGACCTTGGCCCTCCTTTCCGCCGCCCGGTGCCCAGCACTCCAACTTGTAGTGCCCGCGCTTCTTGCAATTGAAGCACTCCACATTCTTCTTCTTCCCCTTGGCCCCCTTCTCGTTCGCGGACAACGCGACGTCGTTTGCTTCGCCATTCGAGCGTCCCGATTTGGTGCGCAAGGCGCGCCGATTGGCCTCGTCCGTGAGGGCCGCCATCAGTTGCTCGGGCGTCAAAACGGTGCCGGTGATGGTCAACGTGGCTGTAAGGGAGGAGATGAATGTTTCGAAGGCATTTGGCATAGAGCCCAGGATGATCGCGTAGAAGTCGTCGTCCTCGGAGGTGTGGCCCATCGCAGCTAAGTCTTCGTACATGACTCGAAGTTTGGCGAAGTGAGCTCTGACATCCGCCTTGTCCCCACAGCGCTGCTCTTGAAGCCGCCGGCGCAGGTCAAGCGAGACCATGCGCGAGCGCTGCTGGAACTCCGCAGCGAGCGCGTCCCAGATGTCGCGCGCGGTCCCCTTCGATCGGACTTTCATGAAGAGCGAGTCCGGGATCGTGCTCGCGATGAGCTGCTTGACGATGGCCTCGCCCTTCTTCCACGTAGCGAGCTCTGCCTCGTACGCCACCTGCGCAGGATCCGGCGTCGTAGCAGGGGTGGTTGTCGCGCCTGCCGCGGCGGTCGTCGCACCTGTCGCGGGTGCGGTTTGCGCGACTGATGCGGGTGTAGCTGGCGACGGCGGTGCGTTTGGTTCCTGGACTGCACCGTCGAGATGTCCAGCGAGTCCTTTCACATCGGCTGCCCAGGTAAGGCGCTCCTTGTACAACACCCAGTTGGTGCCGCTGACGTCGAGTTTAGGAACTCGGACGACATCGTCAGTGAGCTTGATGGACGCCATTTCGGGGAGGAGGGGTTGCCTAAAGGGGTAAGTTTCTAGTGCCTGAAGTCTGCCTTAGAAGGCAGGGCTCATAACCTATAGAACAGTAACTCAGTACGCGTTGTACGCGGGACTATATGTATATTAATAGTACCTATAGAACAGTAACTACAGAGTAATAATCAGTATAAGTATACGAAGTAATCAACAAACATATACTCACCTCAGTACGCGTTGTACGCGGGACTGAGGTGAGCTAGTACAAGTCGAAAGTACTAAATACTAAACTTAACAAGACGTTCTTACTACAAGATAGGTGAGACATCGTACTCGAGAACAAAACGAGGTGAAACCACCCAACGACGGAACGAAGGACGGGACGAAGGACGCGTCAATAGGCGCGACAAGACTT
>NW_006767338.1:0-2197 GCF_000275845.1 Dichomitus squalens LYAD-421 SS1 | reverse complement strand
AGTATTGGCGTACCGCGCGGAACCTCACTCGTCGACAGGCTCGGTGGTCTCTATACCTCAGCCGCTTCGACTTCCGCCTCACGCACAAGCCTGGCAAGACGAACACCCAAGCCGATCCCCTCTCTCGCCTCCCGACCCACCAGACTACGGACGCAGAGGACAACCGAGACCAGATCGTGCTGGGACCTGAGCGGTTCGTCTCTCTGTCGGCCACCCTCACGGATACGAGCACCCTGGAGCAGGAGATTCGAGACGCACAGGTACTCGACCCTGAAGTCGTCGAGGCTCTCCGCATCCTCAAGGAGAAGGGCCCTCGGAAACTGGCGAACGGACTCCTCGAGTGGGAAGTGCGCGATGACCTCGTCTATCACCACGGGAAGCTCTACATCCCCCCTGGTAAGGACCTTCGCAAACGAGTCGTCTTCTTGTGCCACGACGCGATCACTGCAGGACATCCCGGACGGAACGGGACTATTGAGCTGGTCAGCCGTCTCTACTGGTGGCCGCAGCGAGACGCGTTTGTGCGCAAGTACGTCGAAGGCTGTGACACCTGCCAGCGTCGTAAAGCCCCCCGTCATCCTCGAGGCACGCTCCAGCCCCACGACGTACCCGAAGGCCCCTGGCAGACGACGGGAGTAGACCTCATCACTGGACTTCCCCCGGTACAAGGATACGACGCGATCATCGTCTACAGCGACCACTACAGCAAGCAGGTCCACGTACTACCCACCACGACCGACGTTACTGCAGAGGGAGTCGCCGATATCCACTACCGCGAGATCTTCCGCCTCCATGGAGTACCGGAGAAGGTGGTGTCCGATCGAGGACCTCAGTTTGCGGCACGCTTCATGAAGGCCTTATACGAGAAGTTTGGGATCCAGCACGCGCTCACGACCGCCTACCACCCCCAGTCCAATGGGCAGACCGAACGGGCAAACCAGGAGGTAGAGAAACACTTACGGCTCTTCTCTAACCTACGACAGGACGACTGGGTGGCCCACCTGCCGACCGCGGAGTTTGTGCTCAACAATCACGTCCACTCCGGACTCCAAGTTTCCCCCTTCGAGATCATCTACGGCTACCAGCCTAACTTCACCGTACCCATTGGCGCCCCCACCAAGTTCCCAGCGCTAGACAAGCGCTTAGAGCTGTGGCGTGAAGTACGAAAGGATGCGGAGGCAGCCCTTCGGATGGAGAAGGCTGCCATGAAAGAGTCATTCGAACGCGACAAGCCGAAACCCCACGAGTTCAAGCCTGGAGACCGTGTCTGGATGGATTCACGGGACGTCACCATCCACCAGGCTAGTCGCAAGCTCGGACCCCGACGACTTGGGCCGTATGAAGTTTTGGAACGCACGGGCGAACTCACGTATCGACTTCAACTCCCCCCTTCCATGCAGAACCGACACGCCGTCATCCACGTCGATCGCCTCACACCCTGGACAGGCAACGACGTCAACGGCATACTTCCGCCCCCACCAGAACCAGTCGAAGTCGAAGGGGAACTCGAGTACGAGGTCGAAAAGATTGAAGACAGCCGCACGTACCGTAACCAGTTCCAATACCTGGTGAAGTGGAAAGGCTACGACGAAGGCCAGAACAGCTGGGAGCCGGCAAAGGACCTCACTCACTGCCAAGAGCTCATCGACGAATTTCATAAACGAAACCCCACCGCCCCACGCCGAATCGCTGCCGCCATCTTCCAATCCCTCCCCTGGCAACCCCTCGTCAATTTCACCGCTACCGCACCCTCCGAATTTGAATGGGCTTCCGGACGACGCCCTGGCCTAGGGTCCATCGGGGACCGACGGACCTTAGGAGGGGGGTAATGTCACGGACGTTGGATAGACGCCCCTTTTTGCCGCCCATTCCCCTCCCCTTAACGCCCACCTTCCATTTTCAGACTGCTTCCTTTCTTAGCCCATCCCAGTTTGGACACTGTAGATACGTTCCCACACCCGCATGCTACGTTCCCGTGATCACCATGCCTTTGCCTTTTCCTTCCCGCCCTTTGTTCTCCCTTTGTCATCTTCACTGCCTCGCTCTCGCGCCTTGTCTTTGGTTGCTAAGCAGCCCCTCTAGTATATAAGGACCCCCTTAGGCGCTCCCTAGTCCCCATCTCGACCTCTTGGTCATTGGGACTAGGTGAGTGACCATAGCGTTGTACTTCCCTTCGAGTGCTAATGTATAACTTGGT
>NW_006767337.1:0-2199 GCF_000275845.1 Dichomitus squalens LYAD-421 SS1 | reverse complement strand
AGGGCGCTGGTGCCTGTGAGGTAGTTTCGACCTAATGTTACGACTGACTGTCGAGCGAGTAAGTGGAGACGAGCGAGGCAGGCAGGAGCGCTGACGAGCTCTGATCGCAGTGAGACTGGAGCGGAGCTCAACAGGCAGGACTGGAGACAAGTTGTGTATTGAGCGAAGTATCTACAGAGCGAAATACACGATGGCTTACCTGGAGACAAGAGGTCGAAACTAGAGTCTCCAGGTAGCAAGGGATCCAGCTATATACAGGGAACGAACAATGGGCGCTAGAGAACAATAGCGTCGCCATGGGTACGAAGTACAAGGGGTGTAGGACAATAGCGGACATGGGGACAAAGGGAGCTATTGTCCGTGTGTGGACAAAGGGAAACCATAGCGGGTAGTGAACAATAAGGAAGCGTACGAGGCGATGGTCCGAATCGAAAAGGAAGCGTAGCGCCGTGAGGGCGGTTCGTGACATGTGCCTGCAACAAACCTGCATTGTCAACGCTATCCCTGACCATCCATACAATGGTATTGGCATGGGAACTCCTGGCTCACATGATAATCCCTGGCCGAGCGTGCCCATGTGTTGCAGTGCAAGCTTATTGAATGTGACGACAGCCCGATATACTATGATGATCACAAAAAATAAGCTGTCATATCTAATGCCATTAGACCGCCTATCTCGTCAAGAGTAGCGTTTCAATGAAAGTATATATAGCCATCCCTTATATTGCCAATACAACCTGTGTTAGAGTGCTTCGACATTTTTGCTGATGGTAGACATACCACACACTGGTAGGAGAATCACCAATGACACCTGCGACCGCTTGGGCGCTGGTTGCCAGTATTGATGGGAGCCTTCACACAACCGGGCCTGGTGGGCCGACGGCAACATATGGGATAATGCCCAGTTTCAAGTGCGGTTGCTTGGGGAGCATACCATTGTACACCACTTGCTAAGGTTGGAGCATCGAAGATTGAGGGACTAGCCTGGCGCCGGGCAACTACATTACGATCATTTTATGCCATCTGACAGTGAACCCGAGGTGGATCTCTTCTCCTGCAGTAGCGTGGCTAGAAGCTTGCTTCCGGACATATTATAGGCACAGCCGACCACCTCACAGTGCATACCAATTTCTTGGTGTGTTATCAGATGGCCCTTTGTGTGTGGTGTGCCTGGTCGACACCCGCTCTACTAAGCCTGCAAAAATCTCTGTTATAAAAAAGTCTGATAAACTCGGGGCTGTGAAGACAAGGATTAGATCTGACTAGAGTCGAGGCAAGATCTTCAGTCAGTAAGGAAAGACTTTATTGCAGTAACAAACTGTACCTAGAGTCGAGGCAAGACTACAAAGGTTAAGTAAGTAACTACAAGTTAGAGGTAAAGGTAATGAAGTACTCACTCTTCAGTCAGTAAGGAAAGACTGAAGAGGGAGGACGCAATCTGAAGTCCTTATATACTACAGAGAGGTGTCCATGACTAATCAAAGAGTGGTTAGTCACATGTACCATAGTGCGATGAATAATACAATGACGAAAGAATTGCGACATATCACATCATAGGATGAGTAAGAGATGAGTAAGGCATAGACCTGTCTAGACCGTTCTGGAGTAGTACGGATTGTCCTAGACAGTACCAGAAGAGTCCGGAATCATAGCTATAGTACACGAGCAGAGAGTCCCAAATATGGTAACATACTACATAAGCGACTACAGCTAAGCGCTAGGAGATGCATAGCCTCATGTATGTTGAACCCGGGGGGCGAAGGCCTCTCCCACGGGTGGCAACGACAGCGGATAGCCTGCAACTCACCTAGAAGGGTTGTTGGTTGTAAGAGGCTTGTTAGAGCGATGAGAGGAGATGTTCGAGTGAACTGAACTGTAGATTGGGGGTACAGAGGTCCCCTATATATACTACTGTACATCTGTGGCTACGTAGTACTATACAGTACATTCCCAGGATGCACAGTCGCACAGAGAAGCAGTGAGTACACAGCGAAGCTGTGTGTGTACCACATGAGTAGTACAGCCTCGGTTATTGCAGTAACCGGCTGTGCCGTTCCATATCTTGTGACGGCTGTGTTAGGCAAGCTGTGTAAACCAGCGCCTGTTCAACACTCCCCCTCGCTAAGTATCCGAATGGTTACGCAAGCGTAGCAGGCGCTTTAAGCAGCTCTGGACTTTGGGAAGCGGAGACCAAGTTGT
>NW_006767336.1:0-2200 GCF_000275845.1 Dichomitus squalens LYAD-421 SS1 | reverse complement strand
CCATCCAGAAGTTTCTGACCTCTTTTGCAAGGAGGTAACTACAGGTATGTCATGGTGGTCTCGTACTTGCGCATCCCTTCGTACCCTCCCTCCTTCCGCATCGCTATGTCTCCAAGCTATCATCCCTCCCATCCTGTCATGGTTGTGAATAGTCTCGCGTGTTGTAGTAGTAGTTGGGTGGTCAGGGATGTAGGAAGCATGCTTGCCGGGGTATTTACACGTCATTGTATAGCATACGTCAACTGTATTTAGTCTGTCGTAGTGTAAATCAATCTACTTTCATGCATTTTCGAGATTGCTGTCGCCTACTATCGCAACAACAAGCTGTTAATGGTAAGAATACACGAGCTATGGCGTATCTACATTGATCTACAGAGCTGTGGGCGGGCGCTATGTAGGCCATGTACCCCCGAGGTATGCTACGCGACTATAACAGCTATGGCGTCTACTTAGGGCGATGTAGCACACTGATTTTTTCCTGATGTATCTGCTGACCGCAAGGTTCTCGGCGTAGTCAAAGCCCTCCGCGCGCCTGTCCCCTTCCCCATTGCTTCCGTCCTGTGCAGAGGTGGTACTTGGGTTGGCCGCCGGTGTTGCTGAACGCGACGCGGACCCTGGTTCTGCCGTCTCCTCGGACACCGCTTTGTGGTGGATTGCGCCGCGTTCCCCTCATCTTCATCGAGATCCCTTCCGTATTTCTTTGCTTCTATGACAGCTCTCATACGAGCCCGCTTTTCCCGGTTCGCTGCACGCCAGGCGGCATGATTGCTGACAATCTGCGCTGCCCTGGTACTTATACGACCTCGGCCGGTGTCGTCGCATAGTGCAGCCGTCGTCACAACGGTCGGGTCCAGCTCTTCTCCCGGGTCGGCGTCCAGGTCAAACGGAGGCGGGGAAGGGCGACGTATACGCCCGCCGCCAGATCTCGACTCGGACCCGCAGGGACTGCGCCTCTTTGTCGCATGCTTACCTGTAGTCTCGTCACTGTCCGTGTTCGCCTTCCTCAAACACCGCTTTCTTGATGATGGCGAACCAGGTTCGCTATCCTCTGTTGCACTAAGTGTGATGGCAGGCAGCCACACTGGCTGTTGAACTTGGACTTATCCGGTCTGGACTACACGAGGCTATGCGTCTCCTAGCGCTTAGCTGTGGTCGCTTATGTAGTATGTTACCATATTTGGGACTCTCTGCTTGTGTACTATAGCTATGCTTCCGGACTCTTCTGGTACTGTCTAGGACAATCCGTACTACTCCAGAATAGTCTAGACAGGTCTATGCCTTACTCATCTTTTACTCATCCTATGGTGCGATACGTCGCAATTCTTTCGTTGTTGTATTATTCATTGCACTATGGTACATGTGACTAACCACTCTTCAATTAGTCATGGACACTTCTCTGTAGTATATAAGGACTTCAGATTGCGTCCTCCCTCTTCAGTCTTTCCTTACTGACTGAAGAGTGAGTACTGTCACGGACGTTGGACAGACGCCCCTTTTTGCCGCCCATTCCCCTCCCTTTGACGCCCACCTTCCATTTACGGACCATTTCCTTTCCTAGCCCATCCCAATTTGGACACTGTAGATACGTTCCCACAGCCGCGTGCTACGTTCCCTTGATCGCCATGCCCTTGCCTTTCTGTTCTCGCCCTTTGTTCTTGCTTTGTCATCTTCACTGCCTCGCTCTCGCGCCTTGTCTTTGGTTGCTAAGCAGCCCCTCTAGTATATAAGGACCCCCTTAGGCACTCCCTAGTCCCCATCTCGACCTCTTGGTCATTGGGACTAGGTGAGTGACTATAGCGTTGTATCTCTCCTCGATTGCTAATGTATAACTTGGTCATTGGGACTAGTCTGTCGCTGTCTGCGTGAAGACTAGCTTTCGCAGGTCTCGTGCCCTCGTGCCGACCTCCGCTCTGCCCTCGTCGAGTTTCTTGCTACGTTTATCCCTCTTTATCTCCCTCTTTTCCTTTCGGCTCCTTGCCGCTCGCCTACGGGGTCATCGCCGAACGTCGACCCGAGTCTACGCGCCTAGTCGCCGCGACATTAGGTCGAGATCTCTCCCCCGGTGCTGACGCTCTGAACAAGAGTGTCCCCGCCGCCACTACATTGTCTCCCCCACCCTGGACTGCACCGGCAGACTTCACGCGTGGGACTCTGTCGACGAAGCTCATTGCCACCGACGAAGGGATCCAACAGACGGACT
>NW_006767335.1:0-2203 GCF_000275845.1 Dichomitus squalens LYAD-421 SS1 | reverse complement strand
GATCCGTCTGATAGCTCGGGGAGCCCATCCTCATCCTCTTCCGAACCCTCGGAAGGCGGCAATGCAAGCTCTGCGGAAGAGAGCGAGTCTACGAGCTCTCACCGAACTTCACGTAAGTCCCGTAAGAAGAAGAAGAAGCGTACTAAAAAGCCGTTGCTCAAACCCGAGCGGCCAGAGAAGTATGGCGGAGAAGCCAATGCTCAGACATTCCACAAATTCATGCGTCAGTGTGTGGAGTATATTCGTGGGTACACTGTAGACTCACGAATGTACGCCTCAACGATATCCAACTTCCTCACTGGAAGAGCTTACACCTTCTGGGTCAACACCGTGTCCAACAACCCCGCCGAGTGGACGCTGGAAGACCTGTTCAAAGAACTGTTCAATTACTGTTTTCCAGTCGACTATCGCCTGCAGATGCGCGAGAAATTGCGGAACACTTACCAGGGAGGACGTAGCGTACGCGACTACGTTCACGAGCTCGAGAACTTGTTTTTACTCGTAGGGTTCGTCTCGGAACGAGAACGGGTGGATAAGCTGTGGAACGGCTTGAATGAGAGCATACAGCGCGAATTGTGGAAGAAAGAACTCACCCCTACCACGTCTACCTGGTCTGAGGTCAGAGAGGCCGCCGAAATTATCGAGATTGCCGATAAAGTAGGCCGAGGTCGTTATTCTCGCACCGGAAACGAACCTCGAGGCCGTAAGCGAGACAACCGAAGCCCCTCGCGCACCAGGGGCCATCAGAAGTCATACCCGCATCGTAACGATCGCGAGAATCGTCAGGACGATCGGCGCCGCTCTCAAGGACATAATGGTGGAAGAACTCACCAAGCCAGGCCGGACAAGGGCGAGAAATCGTCTGGGCGAGTCAAGCGATCCTCTCGCACCCAGAACGAGCCCCGGCTTTCGAGCCGGGAACGTGCTGAGCTCCGGGAGCAAGGCAAGTGCTTCCTGTGTAAGGAAACGGGTCACTATGCGAATGCGTGCCCCAAAGCCAACCTGGTCAAGTCGGACAAGAAGGGAAAACCTCCTGGACTCACCTCGTACAGCGTGGAAATCGGAGGCCACTCTCTGGCTGAACAACTCAGGGAGCTGGCCGCCACCACTGAGACGTCGGCCGGCATTGATTTGCACTATGTCGAGACCTCCTGGGACGACATGCCTGACTTGCAATCAGTCAGTGACTCCTCAGAATCTGAAAATTCGGACTGGTCCGACACAGAGGGTTCTGTACTCACCGAGTGGGAAGACGAGGCTGACGGCCACGTTCCTGTCGGTTACTTCGATGATGAGGCGAACGGGGAAGTTCCTGTTTTGAGTCCGGTCCGGAGAATCGATCCCGGTTTCGGACTTGAGCTACCGCTCATTCGACACGGAGAGTGTCGCGTAGGCGACCTATACGCGGCTCATGCTGAGTACCTGTTGCAACTCAACGGGCCCTATTGTTGTCACGACGCGGATATCGACAAGGGAGGTAAACCCTCACCTCATGTGTATCGTACCTCGCAAGACTTGTACGTGATTTTTCACTGGAATATGGACGATGTGTTAGTAGAAACGTCCCAATTACGGGACCCCGATTTCGACGTAGTGCGCTATTACCGGCAACGGGTAGTAGAGCAGAAGTCTCCGGACCATCAAGCTTGTTTCCTCGCACGAGGGGAACCCGAGTTCTGTCTCATGGGGGATGCGCTCGCTCTAGAGGTCAAGCATATTCTTGAAGAATACCATCCGTGGCCGGAGGACCCTTTGAACGCGTTCTATCCACCCCGGCACATGGTGGTTCAGTATTACGACGACGTTACGGTGCGGGATATGTACCTCGAACGCACCTTGTCAATACCGGTCAAGTTCCTCTTGAACCCTAGGTTCGACCTGCTGGGCTACTTCGCTCGGCACGTCCGACGGCTTTTCGCGGCCCCGGCCTTTGAGCTTGATGACCTGGCAGGCGAGTTTCGAGTCCTGTTCACGCGCAAACCACGCCCTCGCATCAGTCCGCCCATCCCGCTGTTTGCAGTGAGGCCAAGGACTCACGGTACGGAATCGGAAGGCAACCTTGAGGCGTTGCAGCGCAATGCAGCCGCCCCTCGAGATTTTTCTCGCCTGATTCCGGAACCTGTCGTGGTAGTCGTGCAAGTGAACGAGCAACCCGCTCGAGCCCTAATCGACTCCGGGTCGCTGTCAGATTTCATGTCTGCAA
>NW_006767334.1:0-2207 GCF_000275845.1 Dichomitus squalens LYAD-421 SS1 | reverse complement strand
TTGGTTCCTTGCAACCTCTCCTAACACCGATTCCGATGCCGCCTTCCAAGAACTGTACCAGTATCTTCACAACAAATCCCTGAGGAGCATGCTACAGGCCGGGTCCCAACAACATTCACGCAAGTCTACTCGCGAATCAGCCGCACGCGGCTCGCGCATGTCGCGGAGGTCGGATTCAGAACGTGCGAGGTGGAGCTCGCGACGGCTCGTTTGCACTTCGCCCACATCACCGAGACTTGAGCAGTGGGCACATCCCGGCTGACCTGAGAGGCGTTCTGCCAATTGTAAAACAATGGATATGGCGTGCCAATAGGTCTCTACGAGGGGCCATGTCGAGATGCGCACACGCTTTGGACTTGCGTACGTTAGGTTATGCGCGATGTATCAGACAGAACTGATACGCTCCTCTCCAGTGTCGGTGGTGAGCGAGACCGGGTTCTATTGGCGTCCCGAACCTGGGGTTATCGTGGCGTCAGCATCCGACACAGATATAGACGCGCCCCACGCTTAGGCGTCGTTCGCCACCTCCGCCATGGAGAATCAGTCCGCCCTCTTTTTTCAAGATTGGGATGGCGACGAATCCGCCATCGCCGACAACGAATCCGCCATCGCCCACAGCGAATCTACCATCGCCGATGACGAACAAGATGATGGCATGACTCCGCGTCCCTCGACACCACCATAGATGTGTGGCAGGAGGAGCAAGCACTTAAGAGAGGGTACATCTGGAATGTACATCGATGTTTCCGGGAGCCTTCGGGCACCTTCTCGTGGAGTCAGTGAAGAGCCGAGCAGCGGCGGAGTTGGGTCCTCAAGTCGTAGCACACATTGGCAAAGTGTCATATTCCTGGACAGTGTACAAGTGCTTGCTGCGTTTTTAAATCTCTTGTGCAGAACTCACATATACCACTCGCAAGCTTCACTTGCACACGCCGCCTACCTACAGTGGGATCGCCATTAACCTGTCTACTCTTATCATATCGCGATCAGTGTCCGACTCCCCCCTCGTGCACTAAGCGTGATATGGGGCAAGATGGATTGTATACATAGCATGCATCTTCGTCTGCGTTTAGTAGATCGACTCTGATGCGTATTCATTTACGGAGGTAGTCTATCGTAGGTTGTCTTGGGCGTAATCTCAATGATAGGCTCCTGCCATCACGGTCAATGTTGTGCACTGACGGACTCCACTTCCACAGCCTTGGTTTGAAGAATTCAGCACCTACTACCGCACTGTCCTCGTTCCGGGGAATACCTACTCTACTATCAGACAGGGATTGCCCGTCTTGAGGTACGGCTATGCAGGATGTACGCTCTCGCGGGTTATTCAGAACTCACGCGATTTATTGACAGGGATTCAGCACTCGTTTCGCGATGCGCTTATCTATACCAGAACGTCAAAGGTTTGTCATGAGAGATGTTCACTGACCGTGCGACGTGCTTGGTCGGCATAGTCGCGCACCCCTGACTTCTGGTCCTTTCCGACTTGGTCCGATTCAAGTGGTGGCACGTTTCCGCCTCGCGGTTCGCAGGAATCTAGCCAGTAAATGTAAAATTGCAGATCGCTAACGTGAGTGATCTCGTCTGTCAAGCTTTCCGAGCTCAGGTGTTATGGTTGCGCAGGCGGAATGGGAGCTTGATCATTCCCCTAAGGGGGTTGAGGAGCCAAGAAACGAGAGCTGAGAACCCATGAATGGCAATGGTAACCCACGTCTCCTCTCACCACTTGATCCACCTCATGTTGGATCTCCAGATTGTGCCACTCCTTGCTCATGCCGTCGCCGGGCGTGTGTCGTTCTTTGCTCGGAGCAGTCTCAGTGAAGCAGATGCATCCGCTAGGTTGGGGCCACGTTGTGCGGATGCATCCGTTCAACGCGGATACATCCGCTGACTAGTGCGCGCTGGAGGTTGCGGGCGCGATAAAAGAGTGCATTCGCGAGAATCGAACGCACAATTCAGTGCTCCACGTCCCACACGCCAGGCTACGTACAAGGGCGTAGCGAGTGTGGATGACCCATAGCTTGTCTTAAGTGGTGATAACGCCGTCTCCTCGCGCACTTCTTCCATGTGGTCCAATCTTGGATACCATCCAACGGTCCAGTCCATAGACACCTGTGTACGGCAAGCTATTCCTCCTCGCGAGACCCTCAAACTTGAGGACGTTGGAGAGCGGAACGTCCGGGAAGTACGTTCGTACGAAGTCCTCG
>NW_006767333.1:0-2208 GCF_000275845.1 Dichomitus squalens LYAD-421 SS1 | reverse complement strand
CGCGCACATGTTCCGCACGTATCATGGTCCTGAGGGCACTCCTTGGCCAGGTGCCCTGCATCGTAGCGCTGGCATTTGGAGCACCTCAATGGTTCTGCCAGGTTCTTCCTTACGCTTACATGGCGGCCCGCTAGCACCAGACCTGCTCGGATAACCTTGTTGGCTGCTTCCGGAGAGGAGAGCGTAACCAATAGGTGAGCAAAACGTTGGCCTTGGTACCGCTTGTGAATTGGCTTAATCCAGCGAGCATCCACAATTGCCCCTTCCTCAAGATCAAGATCTAGTTCTGTCTGTCGCCATTGTGTAGTATCGGTTGGATCTAACCCAACCGGTGTAAACTCCGCAACCAACTTGTACTGGCGAGGGCGAATCTTTGCCCTTGGGCTCAAAACAAACTCATAATCGTGTGCGTGCTGCACTATCCACTTAGCCAGGTCTGGTGTGGCGAGCTCCAGAACTACTCCCCCGTTCCGGAGGGCCTTCGCCACAGTAAAGCGGAGACCTTCCGGAACGTCAAGTTCTTCTCTCGAGAGGTAATCGAGCGCATCATTAGCCTGCTCTAAAATCTCTGTCTCCAAGAGTGTGCCGTCGCGGTTCCCAGGGAAGCCATCAATAAGGATCTGTCGTGCACGGATGCTCTCCCGGTCTACGACACTCAACTGCGCAGCTCGTGTGGTACTCGGGAGGCTTGCTCTTACAGCCTCCGCATAGGAGAAAGGGAGAGAGACAGGTGACGACTCACCGAGGGGGAGGCCTGCGCATCCTGCCTCCTGAATGTTCTCTACAGCCCCTTCGATCTTTTCCTTTGCGCATTCCGCAACCCCTGCCAGCTCGTTTGCGAGTTCAGAAATATGGTCGCCAGCGGCGGCCACCCTCGCCTCCAGGGTGCCGATGAGTTCTTTCATCTGCGACTCAAAGCGGGTGAGTACAGCTTCCGTCAATGATTTGCTTACCGCGCTCTCTATGACCGCCTTGGCATAGACGGCTAATGCTATGCAACACTCCGACGCCCATGCCATCTTCCCTGAGAGTCCCACTCCTACATGATGAAGGCCCGTGATGAGGCCCTCCGCCATGGGTTCTCCAGCCGCCGGTACCATCTGATTTTTCCGCAAGACAGCGAGAGCTTCGTCCATGGTCTGAATCTTGTCCACCGCTGCCGTAAAGGTGGCTGTAGCCAGTGTGGACCGCAGTTGCTTGGTAAGCGGTGCGCCTGTCGCTACAGTTGTCGATGTCTTTCTTGTCTGTGAGGCGGTTTGTGGCGATGCTGCCGGTCCTCGCCTGGTAGTGTCCTGGGGCATCCTGCTGTCCGTATGTATTGCTGCTGTTTCATGTACGCTATAGGCCGTCGCCCAGAGGGATAACTGACCGCACGACGTAGCCCGCTCCTATTGGCTGACGATCGTGGGAAAGTTGCCGTAGGTGGTGGTACGAGTGAAAGGAGCTACAGGCTGAGGACTTCACCTGTCGGCATTGAGCGCCCGGCACAACGCAGCCACCCCCATTCATGCAGCACCACGGTCTAAGTGTCGACTTTGATTGTTCATGTCATGCGTAGACAGGCAGTCTGATATCAGTACCACACGCGGGCGCATACCCAACAAGAACGAGTTTGTAATTCAGCAAGAGCTTAGGTCCTCTGGATTTTGCGTCCGAGCGAATTCAAATCAACGCTCGTGGGTGATTGCCTGGGCCCTGCAGTGAACGTGGGTTTCTTCAGAGTTGGCTTAAGCACAATCCTACGAACGTGCCGGGGACAGGTTCATGTGGAAACGTGGTCAGGAAGCACGGTAGCACGCTGAGCTCGACAGAAATGGAAACTGCTATCGTCGCGTGATCGGGCGTTTACGGTCAGTGTGTCCAATATCCGCTGTCGGGCTTGGTCCGAACTGTCCCATCGCATACATGGCCCATCGTAGGTGCGCAAGTTTGCCACTATCGCCGTCGTAAATGTTGAACAGGCGCTGGTTTACACAGCTTGCCTAACACAGCCGTCACAAGATATGGAACGGCACAGCCGGTTACTGCAATAACCGAGGCTGTACTACTCATGTGGTACACACACAGCTTTGCTGTGTACGCACTGCTTCTCTGTGCGACTGTGCATCCTGGGAAGGTACTGTATAGTACTACGTAGCCACAGATGTACAGTAGTATATATAGGGGACCTCTGTACCCCCAATCTACAGTTCAGTTCACTTGAACGTC
>NW_006767332.1:0-2209 GCF_000275845.1 Dichomitus squalens LYAD-421 SS1 | reverse complement strand
AGCTGGTCATCACATATACTTGGTGGTGTGGAACTTGTTCAAAATGATAATTCCAATCCTTTGCCAATAGCGGTGTTATCAGTTGGAATTGAGGACTTATATAAAGAGGGGGTTATCAGTTTGAACTAAGGTACTTATCAGCCTGTGTTGCAACAATTAACAAGCTGCAGATGAACCTGTCAAGACCACAAAATCTGTGCAATTGTTGCAGGGTAGCCTGAGCTGCAGTTTCAGCCTGTGTGTATCTTACTTTCTAAACCTGTGTCATAGGGACAACCTGTGTAATTTACAGCCAAATGACCTACGTCTTCCATGAAATGGTACAACCTGTGCATTTTTAAAATGAATAGTGCATAACCTGTGTTGAATTTCTGCTTTTCTAGAATACCTGTGTATCCTTGATTTTTTGTACAAAATACCTGCCATACGTATGGTTCTTGATCCTGTACCAACTATTGCCTTCCTGATCCATGATAGGGCGAGTTTGAGCACCGCCGCGTTAAACAGTTCTACAGGCGCACAAATAAGAATGGCACGTTTGGCCGCCAGATCGCCCTCGAAGTCCGTCGCGCCAACATTATCAACAAGATCGGTCAGTCGCAACATGAAGCCGTCAAGCCATGTCGCCAAAAACGGAAGCCGAAGAAGGCTCGAGCCTCCCGCGGACGACGACTCCACCTCCGATTTGATGATTCACAGCCGCTCCCTCCGACTCAGCCCGACCAGCACTACCATATCTCGAACGACAAGCGGTATCCCATCAAGCTCGACGACTTCCATTTCGAGAACGAAGGAGATCCAGCCTGTGAGGTCAGTCACGACAATGAATATCCATGCTGTTACTCACTCTACGTCGATCGTTACTGACTGAAACACGCAGAACTTCACATGGGATCTCAAGGCCCATTTATTCCGTTGCTTATCAGGTAGCGAGGCGCTGCCACCGGAGTACGTGCCCACGGACGATGACCTCTTCACCGTACGGATCGAGAACAACAAGTTGTATCGACACAAGGTACTCCGCGTCAACTATACGACCTACAACATGCGGCGTGATCAAGACTCAATCAACCCACGGACTCATCCCGACATTATGATGCTCGCCCCGGAAGGGGCTGCTCATCCATACCTCTATGCACGGGTTATCGGTATCTTCCACGTCGAGGCCTACCTAACTGGCGACAGTCCGGACGGTGCTGACGACACCGACCCAGAGGTTGTCCACGTCCTCTGGGTGAGGTGGTTCGATCTCGACCCGCGCACCCCTGGAGGCTTCAAGGCGCGCCGTCTTCCGCGCCTCAAGTGGGCGGCACTTGACGACGATGCGTTCGGATTTATATCCCCGGACCAAGTCCTTCGCGCTGCAAACTTGATGCCCGCTTTCGCGCATGGACAGTCAGATTCGGCGCTACCTGGCTACAGCGTTGCGCGCCGTGAAGACGAAGAAGATTTGGATTGGATCTATCACTACGTTGGCATGTTAGTACTACTCACATTGTTCCGATTGTCACAGGATTGACGTTTGTTATGTAGCTTTGCAGATCGCGACATATTTATGAGATACTTCGGTGGCGCGGTTGGACACCAGCGTCACGGTGGCCGATCTGGCAAGCCGCGACCTGCGCCTGTGGCGCCAGAACCTATCATACAATTGTCTGGCCATGGCTATGATGATGAAGCCGACGAGGAAGGTGAGGATGAACTAACTAACACTGACCTGAACTCGTACGACAGCCAGGAGCAGCCGTTGGAGTTCGATGAAGAGGAGGGCGAGCCGGACGAGCATATAGATGGCGGCGAGGATTACGACGAGGACGACGACAATGAGCAAACGGAGAGTGAAGACAGCGAAGATGATGCCGCTCTGGGCCCAGAAGACGGCGAGAGCTGTCACGGACGTTGGACAGACGCCCCTTTTTGCCGCCCATTCCCCTCCCTTTGACGCCCACCTTCCATTCGCGGACCACTTCCTTTTCTAGCCCACCCCAATTTGGACACTGTAGATACGTTCCCACAGCCGCATGCTACGTTCCCGTGATCGCCATGCCCTTGCCTTTTCTTTCTCGCCCTTTGTTCTCTCTTTGTCATCTTCACTGCCTCGCTCTCGCGCCTTGTCCTTGGTTGCTAAGCAGCCCCTCTAGTATATAAGGACCCCCCTTAGGCGCTCCCTAGTCCCCATCTCGACCTCTTGGTCATTGGGACTAGGTGA
>NW_006767331.1:0-2210 GCF_000275845.1 Dichomitus squalens LYAD-421 SS1 | reverse complement strand
CGCGAAAGAAAGAATCGAAGTCTTGCTCGAGATAGTGAAGAGGGATGGATACCGGGACTGGCGTTGGAGGCTCTGAGTCCGGTAGTCCAAAGGCAGCAGCGCGGATAAACGGTTCGGTTGTCTGAGGATCGGAGCAGAGGGCAAAGGGGAAGCTGACAGGAAGATCTGATGGGCTAAGTGGTCCTGAAAGACGATTGGGACAGGTCTCTTCGTCGCAAGGGTACCACCCGTCTTCTTCGCTATGATAGTCTCTTTCTTCCTCTAGCTCGAAGATATGAGGTAGTCCTCGACAATCGACAGGTGTTTCTTCTTCTTCGGAGGATGTGGAGTTGATAGCTTGTTCAACCTCCTCGTCCGAAGAGATAGAGGGTTCCGCTGCTGTTGTCGGATCCAAAACAGCCAGGAGACAGGGAAACGCGATGTAAGATGGAGAGCCACGTGCGAAAGCGACGAGATATGAACGCCTATTGAGGCAACCAGGAAGCAAGCAAGCTGGAGATGCCTACAACCCGGGTAGAAGTCGCCAACTGTGCCCAAGAAAAGCTAGCTAGGTACGTATGCAAAAGGCTATCGTAAGGAGGGTCCACACGGTTGTCCTCCGGTCCTAAGGTCACTAACGACCCCGGTACAAGTGCTGGCGGGCGCAAGTGCGTGGCCTGGCACAGGGATACCTGAAACCCCGTATGCCTTGAAAGCGCAATAGGGTGCTACACGATACTAGATACTAGACTAAAAGCGCTCACGGGCACAACTGTGCAAAGTCACCGTGGCAGCAGTGTCGGCAGTGTCACAGTTTTCTCGTGCCACGTGACCTGGGGGTCATGTGAACCAGGGGAGACGCTCACCTTGACCATGGACAACTCGTATTGGAAAGTGGAGGAGCCAGGATCGAACCCAGGACCTTGTGGGGTCCGGAAGCGCCCAGCCTCACTCACGGGCAGGTGACTCACGTGTCAGCAGGGGGGGCTTACTCATCGGAGGAAGCCCGGACTTAGCATGACTCAGGTGTTAGTCATGAGGATGCCATGTGACAGGTCAGGAGGCAAGGCACGAGTCAGCGGACTCTGACCAAACAAGGGACAATAGGTACCTGGTCTGTGCACCACTGTATTTGTATAAATAGTAGGAAGTCTGAGGCAGAGAACCTCAGACTTGATCTTCTCGTCGATCACCCATCTCCTCTGTAGGTAGCTAGCAGCCCTACCTCCCACTGCCCCTTCTAGTCTAGGGAATCTACTTCTTTGCATCACCTCTTGCTGTGTCACTTGTGGTTGCTTCGCTCTCAGCACCAACCCCTTCACCAGTAAGCTTTGTCTTTGTTTGTCTGGTGGCACAGCTCGTTGGCTGTGACAGGCGGGCACAGTCAAGAGTTTAGGAAAGTGGAGGGGATGCACGGGCTGAACCGAGTGTCGACAGAGAGGGATGATGGGTGCGCGCAGTGATAAACGTCAACACAAAACTTCGGTCAGAGCGCAGGGCTCATAACCTGATAAACTCGGGGCTGTGAAGACAAAGATTAGATCCGACTAGAGTCGAAGCAAGATCTTCAGTCAGTAAGGAAAGACTATATTGCAGTAACCAACTGTACTTAGAGTCGAAGCAAGACTACAAAGGTCAAGTAAGTAACTACAAGTAAGACATAGATGTAACGAAGTACTCACTCTTCAGTCAGTAAGGAAAGACTGAAGAGGGAGGACACAATCTGAAGTCCTTATATGCTACAGAGAAGTGTCCATGACTAATCAAAGAGTGGTTAGTCACATGTACCATAGTGCGATGAATAATACAATGACGAAAGAATTGCAACGTATTGCACCATAGGTGTCACGGACGTTGGACAGACGCCCCTTTTTGCCGCCCATTCCCTTCCCTTTGACGCCCACCTTCCATTTCCGGACCGTATCCTTTCCTAGCTCATCCCAGTTTGGACACTGTAGATACGTTCCCACAGCCGCATGCTACGTTCCCGTGATCGCCATGCCCTTGCCTTTTCTTTCTCGCCCTTTGTTCCCCCTTTGTCATCTTCACTGCCTCGCTCTCGCGCCTTGTCCTTGGTTGCTAAGCAGCCCCTCTAGTATATAAGGACCCCCCTAGGCGCTCCCTAGTCCCCATCTCGACCTCTTGGTCATTGGGACTAGGTGAGTGACCATAGCGTTGTATCTCTCTTCGATTGCTAATGTATAACTTGGTCATTGGGACTAGTCTGTCGC
>NW_006767330.1:0-2211 GCF_000275845.1 Dichomitus squalens LYAD-421 SS1 | reverse complement strand
GACGTCATGGATCTTCCAGGCCTTAGGGAGTTTCAGCCGAACTGTGACTGGACCAATGACCTCATCGATCTCGAAGGGTCCTTCCCTTTTCGGGGCTAACTTCCGGTGGGGATAGGGGAGTCTGAGGTTGGTCGATTCGAGGAGGACCCTATCGCCTTTCTTGAACGTGACCGGCTTGGTTCCAGCCCTTCGGGCCATGATCTCCGCTGCTCGGTTGTGCGCGGCTTCCGCGTTGGCTCGGTCTTCGAGGAGTTGCTGGATTCGTTCTTCCGCGCTCGGGTGTGTGGATGGAGAGAGGGAGTTGGGGAATACGTCGGGGTTGTAGCCCATGATGAGTTCGAACGGAGACTTGCCGGTGACGGAGTGCTTGCGTTGATTGTGGCAGAACTCAAAGGCGGGGAGTTTGTCCGACCAGCTGTCCGGGTCATTGAGGCAGTAGATGCGCAGAGCTAAGTCGATCTCCTGGTTGACTCGTTCTGTCTGTCCGTCCGTCTGAGGGTGATACACCGTGGATCGGGAAGTCTTGACTCCTACGAGTTGTTGCAGTTCTTGAAAAACCCCGGACGTGAACTGGGGTCCTCGGTCGGATATGATCCTCTGAGGGGCTCCAAACCGTTTGTAGACATCTCGGAACAGTAGTTCGGCTGCTTCCAAGGCGGTGACGTTGATAGTGCAAGGGGTGATGACTGCGCCTTTGGTGGTGTCGTGATCTACTACCACTTGAATGGCGTTGAATCCGTTGGACATTGGAAGGCCCGTGATGTGATCCATGGTGATGACCGAAAACGGTCGCGTGTTTCCTGCGTGGGGAATAGGCATGGCGGGAGCTTTCACGGGGTGGGTGTTAACCTTGGATCCTTGGCAGATGGCGCATCCTTGAACGAATTTGCGGATGAAGTTTTTCATTCCGCCCCAACTGTACTGGCGTGAGACGAGTTCGATGTTCTGGTCCTGTCCGGGGTGGCCCATTACTGCCGGGTCGTGATGCATCCGGACAATGTCGCATCGCAGGTCTTCATTCGGAGGGATGTAGATCTTGCCCTGATACTTGGCAACACCATCATCCAGCTTCCAGTCTTCGGGTTTGCCGTACGGAGGTGGCTTGACAAGGGTTAGACGTCCCCGACCGCTGGTCTGTACCACCTTGGTGTCCTTCCGGGTGGCGTCCTTGATTCGCAGCAGTAGATCATCAGTGACAGCTCGAATAAATACCCCGTCATTTAAGACGACAACGTCCTCGTTGTCACGCTTCCCATCCGCATGGTCGGGGCGGCGGGACAGGGCATCAGCTTGGGTCAAGGTCTTCCCGGTGTGGTGGTGGATTTCGAAGTGAAACTGGCCGAGGAACGCACTCCATCGGGCCTGGCGTCGGGTCAGCTTCTGTGCGGACCGCCAGTAGGTGAGGTTCTTGTGGTCAGAGATTACTTGGATGACGTGGGGGGACCCTTCGAGGTAGTGCTGCCAGGTCTCGAAGGCGCGGACCACTGCGAGGAGCTCTTTGTCGTAGATCTGATAGTTGCGTTCTGCAGGCGAGAGGGCATGAGAGAGGTATGCTACCGGCATCCAGTCCTAGTTGGTGTTCTGCTGGCGGAGGACGGCTCCGGTGGCAAACATGGAGGCGTCGCATTCAATTTGGAAGGCCGCAGATGGGTCGGCCATGCACAGAATTGGCTTCTGCTGGAATAGGTTGCGGAGCATGTCGAATGCAACCTGACATTCGGGCGTCCATTGAAAGGGTAGATCCTTCCGGGTGAGTTGTGTCAGCGGCCGAGCGATCTTGCTATAGTCACGGATGAAGCGTTGGTAGAAGTTGCAGAATCCGAGGAAGCTCTGGACTTGTTTGACGGTGGTGGGTACAGGCCAGGCGCGGATGCCGTCGAGCTTGACCGGGTCCATACCGAGCGATCCTTCGCGAATGATGGTGCCCAAGAACTCGACCTCAGCAGTGTCGAACACGCACTTCTCGCGTTTGAGGAACAGGTCCATTTCGATGAGACGCTGCACGACCCGCTGCGTTCGACGGTGGTGGACGTCCTGTGTCTTGGAGTGTATCAGAATGTCGTCCATGTAGATGACGAGCCATCCCTCCGCAATCATGTCCTTGTAACCATCGTTCATCATCGCCTGGAATGTCACCGGAGCGTTGCATAATCCGAAGAACATTACGGTCGGCTCGTAGAGGCCGAGGGGGGGTCTTGAAGGCCGCCTTCC
>NW_006767329.1:0-2213 GCF_000275845.1 Dichomitus squalens LYAD-421 SS1 | reverse complement strand
CTTGACAGCCTGTCAAGCGCGTGACAAAGGGTACAAAGACAGCGTGCCCGCAATATTCCAACACTCCCCCTCAACTCTGTACTGGGAGGATACCGAGTTGCGTCCGAAGAAATTGAAAACGATCGCGTGCGAGGGCCTTGGTGAACAAGTCGGCCGAATTGACGTCAGTGGGGCAGTATTCGAGTCGTATGGTCTCGGCGGCGATGCATTCGCGAATGAAGTGATGGCGGATATCGATGTGCTTGGTGCGTGCGTGCAGAACATTGTCTTTGGACAATTCGATGGCGGACTTGTTGTCGGCGTTGAGTTTCGTGGCCTCGGTTGGCGCGAAGGTGAGTTCGGCGAGGAGCGCGCGCATCCAGATGGTGTGCCGCGCGGCGTACGAGACGGCCATGTATTCGGCCTCGGTCGAAGAGAGCGCGACCGTGGTCTGCTTCTTCGAGCTCCAAGCGACGACAGCGTTCCCGACGAGGAACGTGTATCCCGAGATTGAGCGTCGATTGTCCGGGTTGGATCCCCAATCGGCGTCCGTGTAACCTTCGAGTCGAAGATTGAGGTAGTATGCTTGAAGTCGCGTCGTACCTTCGCCCGAGTAGGTGATACTGTCACAGCCAACGAGCTGTGCCACCAGATAAACAAAGACAAGCTTACTGGTGATGGGGTCGGTGCTGAGGGGCGAAGCAACTCCAGGTGACACAGCAAGAGATGATGCAACGAAGTAGATTCCCTAGACTAGAAGGGGCAGTGAGAGGTAGGGCTGCTAGCTACCTACAGAGGAGATGGGGGATCGACGAGAAGATCAAGTCTGAGGTTCCCTGCCTCAGACCCCCTACTATTTATACAAATACAACGGTGCACAGACCAGGTACCTATCTGTCCCTGCTTGGTCAGAGTCTGCTGACTCATGTCCTGCCTCCTGACCTGTCACATGGTGTCCTCGTGACTAATACCTGAGTCATGCTAAGTCCGGGCTTGCTCCGATGAGTAAGCACCCCTGCTGACGTGTGAGTCACCTGCTAGTGAGTGAGGATGGGCGCTCCTGGACCCCACAAGGTCCTGGGTTCGATCCTGGCTCCTCCACTTTCCGATACGAGTTGCCCGTGGTCAAGGTGAGCGTCTGTCCTGGTTCACATGACCCCTAGGTCACGTGGCACGAGAAAACTGTGACACTACCCCCTCTTCAAGATCTGAGCTCCTGCGAAGCGTTCAAACCAAATATTGCGTTGAAACTCCCGGGCAACTGGTCGTGGATTGTTAAGAGCGATCGGCTGCGGTGCGTTTGGATGAAGGGCATGGAATTCGTCGAGTAGTTCCTTCACGTATTTGACATTGCGTACAGGCTCCCAAGTCGCTTCAGAGACATCGTAGCCGGCCCATTTGACAAAGTATTGCACATATCCACGGTTGACGCGCGAGTCCAAGATCTTTTCGACCTCAAACTCGTCGTGGCCTTCAACTTCGATAGGGTCGGGCTTCTCTGGATTACGGTTGCCGATCTCATCTTCATGGTAGGGAATGAGCTTTGAAGCATGGAAGACGGGGTGGACCTTGTTTTGCGGCGGAAGTTTGACTCTGAAGTCGACGGGTCCAATCTTCTCCGTTATCTCGTACGGCCCATAGTTCTTGGCTGAGAGCTTGGCTGACGAGTTGCGAATCTTGAGGTCGCGTCCTTTGAGCAAAACTTTGTCACCAACCTTAAAGGGAGGGTCCGCACAGCCTTGATCGTAATACCACTTCATCCGTTCGGCAGCCATGGTGAGTGACGCTTGCGCTTGTTCCCTTGCTTCTGCACGATTGTGGAATACGTCTTCGAGGGAAGGGAAGGGAAGTTCTTCACGAATGTCGGGGGCCATCTTTGGGTTGTATCCGTACTCGATGAAGAAGGGCGACAGGCCGGTTGACTCGTGTGGGGCATTGTTGTACGCAAACTCCGCGGTGGACAGAAGGGATGCCCAATCGTCTGGTCGGTGTTCTGTGAAGATTCGAAGGTACTGCTCAAGCGACTGGTTGACTCGCTCAGTCTGTCCGTCTGTTTGTGGGTGATAAGCCGTGGACATTGACGATCGAATTCCTAGCAATTTGCAAAACTCCTTAAAACGCTGCACTCGCAAACTGTGTGCCTCGGTCGGAGATGATCTGCCGCGGTAGGCCATGGTGTTTCAGGATGTGTTCGTAGATGAGCTCAGCTGCTTCTGTTGCCGAGAAGTGGTCGT
>NW_006767328.1:0-2213 GCF_000275845.1 Dichomitus squalens LYAD-421 SS1 | reverse complement strand
CGACCACTACAGCAAGCAGGTCCACGTACTACCCACCACAACCGACGTTACTGCAGAGGGAGTCGCCGATATCCACTACCGCGAGATCTTCCGTCTCCACGGAGTACCGGAGAAGGTGGTGTCGGATCGAGGACCTCAGTTTGCGGCACGCTTCATGAAGGCCCTGTACGAGAAGTTTGGGATCCAGCACACGCTCACAACCGCCTACCACCCCCAGTCCAACGGACAGACCAAAAGGGCAAACCAGGAGGTTGAGAAGCACTTACGGCTCTTCTCCAACCTACGACAGGACAACTGGGTGACTCACCTACCGACTGCGGAGTTTGTGCTCAACAACCACGTCCACTCCGGACTCCAAGTCTCCCCCTTCGAGATCATCTACGGCTACCAGCCTAACTTCACGGTACCCATCGGCGCCCCCACCAAGTTCCCGGCGCTAGACAAGCGCTTGGAACTGTGGCGTGAAGTATGAAAGGACGCGGAGGCAGCCCTTCGGATGGAGAAGGCCACCATGAAGGAGTCGTTTGAGCGCGACAAGCCAAAACCCCACGAGTTCAAGCCTGGAGACCGTGTCTGGATGGATTCACGGGACGTCACCATCCATCAGGCTAGTCGCAAGCTCGGACCCCGACGACTTGGGCCGTATGAAGTTTTGGAACGCACGGGCGAACTCACGTATCGACTTCAACTCCCCCCTTCCATGCAGAACCGACACGCCGTCATTCACGTCGATCGCCTCACACCCTGGACGGGCAACGACGTCAATGGCATACTTCCGCCCCCACCGGAACCAGTCGAAGTCGAAGGGGAACTCGAGTACGAGGTCGAAAAGATTGAAGACAGCCGCACGTACCGTAACCAGTTCCAATACCTGGTCAAGTGGAAAGGCTACGACGAAGACCAGAACAGCTGGGAGCCGGCAAAGGACCTCACTCATTGCCAAGAGCTCATTGACGAATTCCACGAGCGGAACCCCACTGCCCCACGCCGAATCTCTGCCGCCATCTTCCAATCCCTTCCCTGGCAACCCCTCGTCAATTTCACCGCTACCGCACCCTCCGAACTCGAATGGGCTTCCGGACGACGCCCTGGCCTAGGGTCCATCGGGGACCGACGGACCTTAGGAGGGGGGTAATGTCACGGACGCTGGACAGACGCCCCTTTTTGCCGCCCATTCCCCCCCTTTGACGCCCACCTTCCATTTTCGGACCATTTCCTTTCTTAGCCCATCCCAGTTTGGACACTGTAGATACGTTCCCACTGCCACATGCTCCGTTCCCGTGATCACCATGCTCTTGCCTTTTCTTTCTTGCCCTTTGTTCTTCCTTTGTCGTCTTCACTGCCTCGCTCTCGCGCTTTGTCTTTGGTTGCTAAGCAGCCCCTCGAGTATATAAGGACCCCCTTAGGCGCTCCCTAGTCCCCATCTCGACCTCTTGGTCATTGGGACTAGGTGAGTGACCCTAGTGTTGTATCTCCCTTCGATTGCTAATGTATAACTTGGTCATTGGGACTAGTCTGTCGCTGGTTGTGTGAAGACTAGCTTTCGTCGGTCTTGTACCTTCGTGCCGACCGCCGCTCTGCCCTGTCGAGTTTTCTGATACGTTTATCCCTCTCACCCTCTCTTCTCCCCTTTCGGCTCCTCGCCGCTCGCCTACGGGGTCGTCGCCGAACGTCGACCTGAGTCTACGCACCTAGTCGCCGCGACACTGTTCGCCTTTGAAGGGAGAGGGCTTCTGAACCGCCTTCAGGCTGTTGGCCCCAGTGGTCGAGTTGGCGAGCTGCGCCATGGACTGGGTGAGGAGGGTCATCGATTGGAGTAGTACCGTCATGGGGTCCGGGGGTTGCGTTGCTGTCTGGGTGCCCGGTTGGGTCTGCTGGGGGTTGTTGGCGGGGCCTGTCGTCTGCGGTTGTCCGCCTTGTTGTCCCATGATGGGTGGAGCGGATGGTGGACGGGTCAGGGGAATGATAGGGGATGGGGGAAGCGCGATGAGTAGCGCTACTTCGAGCTCGTCGGTCGGAGTGCCAGGGATGGGGGATCGAGTCGTGGGTGACTCCGCGATGGGGGAGTCAGGGACTGGGATGAACTCATCCGCAAAGGCGTTCCAGTTGATCCGCGCAGGACGGTGATGACGGTTCGGGCAGGGGTTTTGCTCGCACGGTACCCAGTACCAGAGTCCGTCGTCTAGGTCCTTCCGTCGGTGACAGTGGTCTTG
>NW_006767327.1:0-2220 GCF_000275845.1 Dichomitus squalens LYAD-421 SS1 | reverse complement strand
GACTGCGCCGGCAGACTTCACGCGTGGGACACCGAAGACCAAGACTACTGTCACCGACAGAAGGACCTAGACGACGGACTCTGGTACTGGGTACCGTGTGAGCAAAACCCCTGCCCAAACCGTCATCACCGTCCTGCCCGGATCAACTGGAACGCCTTTGCAAACGAGTTCATCCCAGTTCCTGACTCCCCCGTTGCTGAGTCGCCCACGACTCGATCCCCCATCCCCGGTACTCCGACTGACGAGCTCGAAGTAGCGCTACTCATCGCGCTTCCCCCATCCCCTATCATCCCCCCAACCCGTCCACCGTCCGCTCCACCCATCATGGGACAACAAGGCGGACAACCGCAGACGACAGGCCCCGCCAACAACCCCCAGCAGGCCCAACCGGGCACCCAGACGGCAACGCAACCCCCGGACCCCATGACGGTATTACTCCAGTCGATGACTCTCCTCACCCAGTCCATGGCGCAGCTCGCAAACTCGACCACTGGGACCAACAGCCTGAAGGCGGTTCAGAAGCCCTCTCCCTTTAAAGGTGAACAGGGGGGCGAAGCACGACGCTTCCTGGCCGCGTTCACTCTCTGGGCCATGTCCCAAGGATCAACCACGTGGACGCCACGGGCAACGCGATCAGCGCGCGCGACGACCAGTGGATTCGGGCAGTCCTCTCCTTCATGCAGGACAGTGCGGCTCTCTGGGCCACTCCGGCGATGGAGGAGATCACGCAGGGCACCACCCCGTTCAAAGGCTTGTGGACGGAATTCCGCACCCAGTTCAAGGCCCGATTCGAGACGGTCGACGAGGCGGTCGATGCAAAGGAGCGCCTCCGTACGTTGTGGCAAGGCTCCATGACTGTTCCGGAGTACGCCGCACGGTTCAACGAGCTCTCCACCCGCATGGGCTACTCCAAGGCCGACCTCCGAGACCGCTTCTACGAACACCTGGCAGACTCCATCAAGGACGAGTTGGTGCACACAGCGAGGCCCATCGCTTCTCTCGAAGACCTCATCACCGTCTCCTCCGACATCGACGTCCGTGTCCGCCAACGCCGTGCCGAACGGGATCGTCAGCGCGGACGCACCACCACCACCACCACCGCGGCCAAGCCGGCTGTTCCGCTGCATACCACCCCCTTCACGCCGCCTGCCCGGGACCCGAACGCAATGGACATCGATGCGACCCGTACGCGCGAAGAATTCAACCGCCTCATGCGCGGCAAGTGCTACGGTTGCGGGTCTACGGCGCACGTCAAGAAGGACGGCGGCCACGACCGAGACATCTGCGGCTACTGTCGTCGTGTAGGGCACCGCGAGACAGTGTGCATGGATAAGTTCCTGAAGAAGCCCCGTTCACAGAAGCTCGCCGCCACGGAGGAAGGACCTGAGGAGCCCCAAGTTGCAGCGTCGACGTCGTCGTCCGCAGATGCCGGAGCGACCAATGCTCTCATCGCCCAGCTCATGGAGCAGCAGAAGGCCCTCGCTGATCAGCTCGCCTCTCTGCAGAAGTCTTTTTAGAGCGGGCGCGCGCGAAAGCTGCCGCAGCGGCGCCCTCTGGTACGACTACGGACTCCTCGCCTCCCCAGATCCCTGACCCCTGCCTGTACGATAGTATTAGTTCGTGTATCATTCCCGAATTGAACCCATCTAGCTCGCATTTCCGCGTCAGTGTGATTCTTAAAGGCAGAAATCGTAGTGTACGTTCCGCAGCTATGATAGACAGTGGGGCAACGGCCCTTTTCATCAGCCACCGTTTCGTAAAGAAGAACAATGTTTATTTACATAGGCTAGCTAGAGACATTCCCCTCTATAACATCGACGGCTCCAAGAACAGTGCAGGGAGCATATCTCATTACGTTAGGTTACAAGTACTTATGGGCGACTACACAGAATGGCTCGAGTTCTTAGTTACAGACCTGGGCCCTGAAGACGTCGTACTAGGTTTACCTTGGCTTCGTAGAGTCAATCCGGACATTGACTGGCAGGAAGGCACCATGGAGGTTGGTGCGGAGGAAACGGAGGCCGAGGCGGAATGGAAACCTGGTATTGAGCGGATCGCCGCCAACCGGGTGCAGCGAAGAAAGTGGTGGAAGGCCAAGGTTCTGGAGGACACGACCGAGGAGTTATGGTGTGCCCCCGGGTACACCTACTCCACGGAGCTCGCGCAGAAGGCCAACCAGGGCAAGCCCAAACGCACGTTCGAGGAGATCGTTCCGGAGGA
>NW_006767326.1:0-2220 GCF_000275845.1 Dichomitus squalens LYAD-421 SS1 | reverse complement strand
CGTCGAGGCATGTTGTCGGTGAGTATCAGGGACAGGGATAATCAGGTAGTATTGTGATTGAAAAAGCATACTACTCTACATGCTGTATCGTGGTCGGTATGTACTATACTATATATGGTATGTCGGTCAATCCAAGTGGCGGGCCAAGCATCGCCGACCCCGCCCGACACGCTGAGCAAAAACCGTTGACTCGAAAGTAAGGCCATGTCACGTGATCATTAAGCGCGCGCTTAACTGCGTACAAAAGTGGATGCCACTAATTGAACTGCACCATAGGCCTCGACGCGCAACGGCAGTACCAAAGTCGGGAGTTACACTTGCCCACTGCCACTCTCCATACCTAGCGCGACTCTTGTTCGGCATGTACAAACCCAACTCTACCTTGAAGCTCGCGTTGTCGGAACGTCCTCCGCCGACCCATACACCGCATCTTATGCCCTTTCACATCGCATATTCCGGACCTGCTCCCATCTCCACCTATCTTCGCGTGAACTCCGCGCCAGAACCTACTTATGGACGCGACATCAGACCTCTACCGAAGCCACTACTATCCTCCGAATCTCAAGACTCGACGGTGTCTCAAACCACCCTCGTCGCGGATTCCACTGATGCGTCTTCGTCCTCCGTGGCCACTCTTGCGTCGACCTCGACTTTGATGGATGTGGACGTTGAAAAGAGCGAATGCGACGCGACCGCGGCACCACACCCAGAAATGCGCCACTTCGCAGCATCTTTCAGGGGCCGTGCGATGCACGGCGTGGAGGTCAACCTTCCAGAGGGCTATGCGGGTATCGTCCTGCGCACCCCAGACGACGCCAAAGGCAAAGGAGTCGCGTCAAGGGATACAAGGCGCGAGGAGAAGCGGCCAAAGCCGAAGGGAAGGGCGACGCGGCGGTCGAAACGCGCGCAGGAGCCCGAGGTGGTTGAGGTGGAGGACACAGACGAGGACGCAGGTATGATGGATGGCTCCACACCGTCGGAGGAGGGCCCTGCGCGCGTCCTGCGACCTGTCTCGACGTTCTCGTCGTTTGTGCTATGGCACCCGGACATTCCGGTGGACGAGGGGCGGGATGAGTACCTCAGGTCGTTGACGGAGTGGACGAGACTGGCGGCAGAGGTGTGTATGGTCCCCAATGCTGTTTTGCGTCTTCTGAATATCCTCACCCAGATACACCGCGTGGAAGAATGTTGACGTATACGTGGTATGTGACCAGATAAGCTCTCCGATTTATACCAGACATCAGTTCCGGATGTATAAGTTGCCATTGTAATTTACGGGATCCATCCCAGCCAGAGAATGCTCGATTACTTCTGAGAGACTACTCTGTGACCCCGGCCCCGTTCGCTCTCCCTTACACCTCAACGCCAGGAAGGCATCGTATAAACTCTGGAATTCGTATGCCATCGCACCGGGAGGCATGCGGCTAGGATGGGGTCCGCGTGAACATGTCCTTCTCCGCCGACTGTGTGCATGGTATGAACATCTACTGAGGTACATGAGCATAAATATCATCAACACGGAGAGCCCGAGGGCAGAGACTCAGCGCGGGGTTGCCGAACAGAGTGCTCTTCTGCATGTGCAGTGCGACACCCCTCCCGGACTGCTTTTCATGTACTTGAGTACTACACCCTCACAAAGGACTTAATCCATAGTTCTGTAATAGAAACAGGCCAGATGCTGAGCAGCAGCCGTCGCAAGCTATGGAACAACACGAATCAGACAGGCAAGTCACGAAGACCAGTTTTCAAGAACTGTTGAGCTGGCTGTTTTGACTTCGCACTCACGGAATGGCCGGGTTTGGTAGCATTCACCATCCCTACACGCACGGCTTGGCTTTGGAGACTAACGTTACAGCTTGTTTTTGGCTTCCGTTGCACCAGGGACAGATGTTGCCACAGCGCTCTTCGCACGTTTCCACAACGCATACATTGATCTGATCTCTCCTATTCTTCATCGACCTGAAGCACTTTCGTGTGACCCTGCTTGGACTCCTGTCGGTCTTGCAGCTTGAATGTACATACATATCGAGTTTAGACGAACACACAGTGTACGCTGTGCGCAATGTCGCGCGGTAGGTACCCCGCGTTCGGGTCCCTGGTCCCGCATAACGAACAGCCGCAGCCATCACGCTGTTTCAAATTGATTTCTAGCGACATTGCGATGCACTGCTTCTCTCGCATCTGCACCGCTCCTTTCTGTAGCATCCGCACCCTTCCCCC
>NW_006767325.1:0-2222 GCF_000275845.1 Dichomitus squalens LYAD-421 SS1 | reverse complement strand
TCCTAGCGCTTAGCTGTAGTCGCTTATGTAGTATGTTACCATATTTGGGACTCTCTGCTCGTGTACTATAGCTATGCTTCCAGACTCTTCTGGTACTGCCTAGGACAATCCGTACTACTCCAGAACGGTCTAGACAGGTCTATGCCTTACTCATCTCTTACTCATCCTATGGTGCGATACGTCGCAATTCTTTCGTCATTGTATTATTCATCGCACTATGGTACATGTGACTAACCACTCTTCGATTAGTCATGGACACTTCACTGTAGTATATAAGGACTTCAGATTGCGTCCTCCCTCTTCAGTCTTTCCTTACTGACTGAAGAGTGAGTACTTCATTACCTTTACCTCTAACTTGTAGTTACTTACTTAACCTTTGTAGTCTTGCTTCGACTCTAGGTACAGTTTGTTGCTGCAATATAGTCTTTCCTTACTGACTGAAGATCTTGCTTCGACTCTAGTCGGATCTAATCCTTGTCTTCACAGCCCCGAGTTTATCAACTCGTTATACGCTTTCCTTGTGGTATCTGACCTGATGTGCGTGCTCCCAATTGACAGCATACAGCACCTGCCATCATCGACGTAGGATCAGGCTCTGCAAGTGAGCTACAGATCGGTAGGTCTGAGGTGTTATCTGCTTCCACATAGTTGCCACCCAGTTGATGAGTTTCCGCACAAGGTTATGCGATGCTCGTAGATGTCGCGGTAGTGCATAGGGCGATGTGGTCCAGACACCTCACTGTGGTGTTGACAGGGGCACCTCGCCTCGTCCGAGCGAATAATGCTCTTTCCGCTTCCGCGAAAGGGAGCTATCTGTCTATCCTGGCGGAATATGAGCTAGTTGTGAAGTTGAGAACTTGACGTGGTGGCTGCAAATGTTGCCTCTCCTTCCAAGCATCATCGGACAGTGAGTATCTCGGTTAGCTCCTGATATATAGCAACAACGAAATAACCAATTCGCACATATTCCTCTACATCGTGCAGCTTCACATCTCCGCACGCAATGTCATCTTCGAATACATCCGGACACCGCCCACCTCCTAACGTTCCCTCTAGTTATGTACTGTTTACACATTCCCATAAACCTGTTGCCTATGGAACAACATCAGCATCGCCCAAGCACCAGGATGCCCGAAGCTCATTCTCCCAAGTTTGCACTGTCCCAATGCACTCTGGTGACTCCCGACACAGCGGCAAGCGTTCCTCGTCACAGGCGAGCTGTCCTCCCATGCCATTCATTCCGAACGTTTCTCCTCCTCTCATCTACCCCAAACCCCCCTCCAGCACCGGAGGAAACGATGACCCTTCGGCTTTCTCGGGCCACCAGCCTCGTCCCGTGATCCCGGTCATCATACGACCGCCTGGAACGAGAGCGCCCCCGCCCTCTCCTTCGCTTTCGCATGCATCAGCAAAATGTCACGGACTTGTATAGGTACTTAGGGTACTTGGCTAAGTACCCTAAGTACTCTAAGTACCCCAAGTACCCTAAGTACCCCAAGTACCCTAAGTTCAATGGACTTAGCTAAGTCATGTGGGTCGACTTGTCTAAGTTCTGGAACTTGGCTAAGTCTACCTAAGTCCTCGCTCAAGTTGCTTCCCAAGTACACTGTGAACTTTATACATGACAGTCATATGAGTGATTACTGTAAGGTAAAATCAAAATAACAGTGCTCTCTATCATTGTCAAGTGCAGAACATTTGTGGGTGGGTGCAGCGGCGGCAAAAAAAAATGCCACCACAGGGAATTGAACCAGCAACCTGCAAATTCAGTGTCCAACATAGCATGTTCAACCACTACACCACATAAGCTCACACTGTAGCACAGAATAGCAGCAATATCTAGCGCTCTTTGCTGGACTCCGAAAAATGCTTCACCATCCTCTCCTACACCATAGCAGAACTTGGACGTCCACCACTGATACCACTATTCTTGAGCATTATCTGGATATTGTACCTCTGTATCACTACTGAAACAAGCACATTGTAACAACTTAAAGTCTTCTATCACATGTTATTGCCCTTCTTCTAATAGACTATAAAGCTGCTTCTACAGCCTTAAAACAGACTGGTTTACAACTAGTGTATGGATGTCTATGATAGATATTATTACATAAGAAGTATACAAGATGTGTGACTGATAGAACACCAATTGCTCAAATTGAGGCCTGAGTATACTGAAGTCAACATGTAAAGTCCAAGTTGTGGCCCAAGTACCCCAAGTA
>NW_006767324.1:0-2223 GCF_000275845.1 Dichomitus squalens LYAD-421 SS1 | reverse complement strand
AGTGAGAACGTACATGGGCTCCGCTGTTTTAGGTCGGCGAAAGTCGTAGAAGAGTGGTTGAGGTCGGGAGCTGTCGGTTCAGATTGGGCAGATGGCGGTAGGCGCCCAATTCACGTCTTAGACTCTCATGACGGTGCCTCGATCGGACATGTCTCGACAGCGGTGACGTCCATTTGTCTCTGACTTAGAAATGTCTCTAGCCTGTGTCTAACTGTGTAATACAATACTTGCTTTGCGCCATACCCGTAGCACGCGTGTCATTTCAGCCGGCTGCCCAAGGCCTCCGCAGGATCCTCGTACCTTGTCTCGCCGCCAGACTCTGTTATGCCACGCTCGCGCCAGTCGAAAAAAAGGGAATTCTTCTGTGAATGTATCAAGTATTGCAGGGGCCAGCGGCGCCCAGTCCCTGAGCGGACGTACTACAACCACGAGGCCGCCCGGAACGAACCATTGCAACAGGCCCTTGCAAACGCGCTCGCAGCCGGACCCTCAGGCCACTCAGCTCGACAACAAAGAGCTCCCCAGATTCGCAAAAAAAAGCGTTCACATCATGTCCATGTAGGTGATCTGTCCAGGACATGTCCGGGCACATGCTCACCCTAAGATGCATATAAGGAACCGCACACTGGACTCGGCGGCTCGTCTCCCACTGGGGGAACCGGCGATCTTCCTCAACCCGACTTGGGTGAAGACCTCCAGGGTTCGCACGAGGTGAGTGTCGCATGCTGCATTGTCAAGCATGCGCGGACCGACAGCTACGATTCGTGATGAGTACAACTCTTGCTCGCTCTCTGCTCGCCTACCCGCACCATCTACCTCACGCCGCCTTACAAGGCATCGTACTCCTTCACGTGTGTAGCGAAAAACGCGCGCTTTCCATGCCGCCTCTTGTAAACAAGTGAACTATGCGGACATGATCGAGTTGTCCGCACGGTTGAGAACGCACCACCAGCTCGTTCGGCGCATATACCTGCCCCGGACGCGGTTGGTGTTTGAGCGCCTCGAAGATCGTCGGAGTGACGCCGTCGAGTTTCTGGTATCAGGCAGCCCTCGCGTGCGAGTTTATCCGCACGAATCTCTGCGGACAGGCCGCGGAGAGGCAATCTACGAGTGCAGCTCAACAACGTTGCTGATGCATTATTGTTTGAAAATATATAGGACCATGCGCTCCCGTTCGAATACATGGACGCGGAGCCTCCACGCGCTCTTTCCGCTGAGCCTCCCCGGCCGGAGGGCCCCGCACACGAGCAAGCTACTGAGCAAGGTGAGGAGCAGGCCGACGACGGGCCAGAATTTGGGAATCACGACCCCACGGGAGTGCTCCCCGAGCCTACGTTGCAAGAATTGAAGGACGCCATCGGGTTCATCAAGGCTCTCAAAAACGCATCACTCGACCAATCTGGCCTGGATCCCAAAATCATACATCGCATGCATCACCCCGAGGGCGACGCTGATCTACCGGACCTGCTGGCGCCCGAAAATGATGAACTGCGCCTCGCGCTCAAGCAATTCGTGATAAATGGATATTCGGAGAAGGCATATCGCGACAACAGGGCCGCGGTGATGGACTATAGCAAGGGGCTCGTACTCCCGACTTACGAGGCGATGCAAAACCTCGTACAAGAACTCAGCGGTGTTGTCCCCATCGTTACTGATATGTGCCCCCAGACCTGCGTAGCATATACAGGCCCGTACGCCCATCTGGACCGCTGTCCGGACAAAGACTGCACCGAAATGCGCTACGAGACGCGCGGCAACAAACGCGTCGCGCGACGGACGTTCCAGACACATCCGTTAGGCCCTCAACTTCAGGCCCTCTACCGGTCGCGTCAGTGTGCCAAACGTATGCACCATCGCGAGGGACTGATGGCGCGCCTGTTGGAAATGGCCAATGCCCAGAAGATGGTCGAGGTCGCTGAGGACGTATTCTTTGCTGAGGACTATCTGAGACTGGTCGACGCTGGGACTTTTCTGGAAGATGACCTGGTTTTGATGCTCTCTCTTGACGGCGCGCAGCTCTATGAATCCAAACAGTCTGACTGCTGGATATACATCTGGGTTCTCTTCGATTTGGCGCCCGACGTTCGGTACAAGAAGCGGTACGTGCTTCCGGGTGCGTTCATTCTGGGCCCTAAGAAACCCAAAAATATCGATTCTTTCCTCTTCCCTGGGCTATACCACGTTGCTGCTCTTCAGAATAACCCTCTGAAAATCTGGGACTCC
>NW_006767323.1:0-2227 GCF_000275845.1 Dichomitus squalens LYAD-421 SS1 | reverse complement strand
GTGACGGCCAGGAGCGCCCATCCTCACTCACAGGCAGGTGACTGATGTGACAGCAGGAGCGCTTACTCATTGGGAAGTGTCCGGACTCGGCACGACTCAGGTATTAGTCGTAAGGTCACCATGAGGCAGGTCAGAGGGTAGGACATAAGGCAGAGAACTCTGACCAAACGATGGTCAACAGGTACCTGGTCTGTGCACCGTTGTATTAGTATATATAGTAGGGGGTCTGAGGCAGGGAACCTCAGACTTGATCTTCTCGTCGATCCCCCATCTCCTCTGTAGGTAGCTAGCAGCCCTACCTCCCACTGCCCCTTCTAGTCTAGGGAATCTACTTCTTTGCATCACCTCTTGCTGTGTCACTTGTGGTTGCTTCGCTCTCAGCACCAACCCCTTCACCAGTAAGCTTTGTCTTTGTTTATCTGGTGGCACAGCTCGTTGGCTGTGACAGATTCCTTGGCCTCGTCAACTACCTGGCGGCCTTCATGCCTGACGTCTCAGCGTATACATCTCCGTTGTCGGAGATGGCTCGTAATGAGCGAGCGTTCGTATGGCGACCACTTCATCAGAAGTGCCTTGATATGATCAAGGCTATGGCCTGTCAAGCCCCGATCCTAAAGCCTATCGACCATTGGTCGAGCGAGCCTATTTGGCTCATTTGTGACGCATCCGTCCACGGCATTGGAGCGTTGTATGGCCAAGGACCGGATTGGCAGACTTGTCGTCCCGCCGGCTTCCACTCACGGAAGTTCACCACTGCTCAGCAGTCATATCCGACTTATGAGCAGGAAGCATTGGCCATCCTGGAAGGATTGATGAAGTGGGAGGATAAGCTTATGGGACTCCAGTTTACGGTCGTAACCGACCATGAATCCCTGACGTTCTTCAAGAAGACGCCGGATCCTAGTCCCCGTCGGATTTGATGGTTGGACTACATGTCGCGCTTCGACTTCTCGGTACGACACGTACCAGGCAAGGACAACAAGGTCGCTGACTGTCTCTCTCGTTACTACGAGAATGACAATGTGGATGAATTTCATCCGCATCACGAGTACGTGAACACCGACGTGCGGCTGGATCCGGACTGGGACCACTTGCCAAAGAAACGCGTAGAAGAGCTACGCGCGGGCAGGATCACCCGTCAAAACCCAGGTGGCCTGGACCCCCAGGAACGTGATCGTCAGCGAGAGCTGAAGATGCGCATTGAGCCACGTACCGTCGAAGCCGATGACATGGCCACCGCATCGGCACGTAAAAGTGCTCCCGTCGAGACAGAAGTAGAACGTCCAGTGGACACTCCAAATCTCGCTCCAGACTACAACCCGACTGTAGGCGATTCGATGGCGAAAGGACCCTCCCTTCAATTGAAGGTAGAAGGGCTGGACGGATTCATGCAAGCAGTGTGGAAGCACTACAAAAAAGACCCAACGTTCAGCAAGGTTCTAGAGAACCCCGCGGCCCACTCCGCTTTCAGATTGTCCGACGGACTAATCTACACGACAAATCGCCAAGGCGAATCGGTGTTGTGCTTACCTATCAGTAAGGTCGACCAGCGCACGATCACGCAGGTCGCAATTGACCTAGCTCACACCACCATCGGCCATTTTGGTACTCAGAAAACCTCTGAGTACGCACGGCGATGGTTTTGGTGGCCTAAGATGGGTCGAGAGATTGACAAGTTCTGCATTTCTTGTCAGAAATGTCAGACGGTCAAGCCCCGTAATCATTTGATTGCGGGGCTCCTTCACAAGCTTCCCATTCCCCTCGTCCCCTGGGTAGCCATCGCCATGGATTTCGTAGGACCGTTCCCTCGCTCTGGGGGGTACGACTACGTATGGGTAGTCGTCTGTCGGCTCACCTCCATGGTCCATCTTATTGCCATCCGCACGACCGACACGGCGTCGGACTTGGCAGGGACATTTCTTCGGGAAGTAGTGCGATTGCACGGCCTCCCGCAAACTATCATATCCGATAGGGACCCGAAGTTTACGTCGGTGTTCTGGCGTGAACTCCATCGACTGATGGGCACGCGACTTCTCATGTCGACCGCGTTCCATCCGCAGACGGACGGAGCGTCGGAGCGAACGATTCGTTCGATTAACCAGGTACTACGGGCCATGGTCAGCCCTGACCAGCTCGACTGGATCGACAAGCTGCCGATCGCTGAGTTCGCATTGAACTCATCGACCAGTGCGACGACTGGATATGCCCCGTTCGAATTGAACTACGG
>NW_006767322.1:0-2238 GCF_000275845.1 Dichomitus squalens LYAD-421 SS1 | reverse complement strand
CCTGAGGGCGAAGTGTGGGCGCTTAAGCGCGGGAAAAAACGCCGGTGTGCTGGCACAAGAGATGGGGAGCAGGGTGGACTCAAAGTCGTACACCTGGTAGTATGTGTGCAACTCTGAGTTGGACACAGGGGAGTGGTGGTGTGATGAGGAGTAAGAACTCAGCTGGAGGAGCCAGGGCTCATAACCTAAGAGATCCTGTACAGAGGACTCTCAGTCTAGTGGGAAGATCACTGACTGTATTAGGACTATACCTGTACAGAGGACTCTAAGAACCATATGAGTACAGTATAGTATGGGAATAGAAGATGAACATACCTCAGTCTAGTGGGAAGATCACTGACTGAGGAAAGGAAGGAGCGAAGCCAGCACTGTCTACAGCGCTGGCAGGTGGCAGTGCTTGTCTACTATAACAGGAAGGTAAGGTAATCTAATCTAATCTGACACGTCACCTGACCGCATTCCGACACCTTAGCACATCACGATAATCCATGCATGCCTCTCAATCAGTCGAAGCCCCTCCTGCGCCATCAAAAGCATGGAAAGGCAAGGAGCGAGCAGCTCCCAGGTTGCTGTCTGTGGTAAGAAGTTGGATGCTCACACACGCGCCGCTTTGCTGACATGTATTCGTTCCACTAGATCGCCCCAGCCACGTATGTAGTTTTAGTCGGCCGCACTCGCTGATAACCCATTAGTTTGCATGTCGCCCACAGGACGGCATTGCAGCTCGATCACCGCCCCTCCGGACTTGTCGCCCCTCCACCGTCTGTAGTACCTCCGCCTGATACTGCCCCCGCCTCCACCTCTGCATCATCTATGGCGACGTCAGCTCAGTCCACGCAGCCCCCCGCGATTGCACTGTCGCCCCTTGCGTCTCTCACCACACTCACCACGGTCTCGGGCGCCACCGACGTTGTTCCCGCGCCTGCTTCGCCGCCCACGCCCACCAATCCCGAAGTCCCCGCGGAGGGTGGTGTGGACATCTCTGCGTCCCCGCCTCAAGACATGACCTCCATGGGCACTGCTCCCCCGAACGAGCATGCCGACAAGCCCTCGGAGGTCACGACGTCGAAAAAAACGCGTGGCCCTCGCAAGACGACGCAGTGGCCTCCCCCCCCTGACCTGAAGGGTGCAAAGTACGTACCTCTTCATTTACTCACAGTTCTAGGTCCCAGTTTCACTCGCTTTCATAGATGGGTCTACGCGCGCAAATGGTACACGGATTCCAATGGCACCCTGGAGGCCTTTGAGGCGCACTACAAGACCCTAAGCTCCTCGGATCGCAGGGTAAGTCGCCCGAATCGTGTCCCTGTGTCCGTTTGCTCAAAGTCTCGACGCAGAAACTCGGACGCGTTGCTCCCTCGTAGACGTTACGTGAGGAGCACCGCTATTGAGTCCCATTGCCGAACCCGGTACGTGAGGAGCACCACTATTGAGTCCCTTTGCCGAGCCCTACTGATGAGGCCACCTTCAGGTCGTCGCAAGTATCGCAATCGGGCACGCTCAAGTCGAATGTCGGAAGCGTCGGCCTCCCTGCTGTGTCAGTGGCTCGCTTCCGGGCAGCTCCACTGCTGCATGGTACGCGTGCCAGTGGCATGAGAGGTTCATCCCATCTGTATCCCACCAAAACCAACTGTTTCCACTGTGATCCCTGTCCATTCCGCGGTTTCTGTTTGTAGCTGTATCATAACGTGTAGCCATACGACAACATCCAACTGTATACAGTATGAATCAATTCGCATCCAATGACGTGTATCGATGACAACCATCCCTGCCCGACCAGACCCCAGCGCAACCCGAGCACAACCAGCCACAACCGATAACATACTAGCTGACCCAACGTATGGTTGTATGGCATCGTGCGACCGTACCACCTTATCCAGCCGCATACAGCCGAAGTAGGGATATCAGTAGAATTGAGATTACGGTCGGGGTTCCCCACTAGATACAGTACTAATCGGCCTAAAACAGCCAAGCCCATGTCGATTCTCACTGGGAGTCAGGCCCGGTACTACAGCGCCTTGCATAAGTCCGTGAACGCGCGGATTTTTTCTCTCCGGCGTCTAAACCACCCGACCTGCCTAAACAGGCCATATCACGGTCACAGGGACTACTCCATGACAGCGCATCACGGCCCTGTTGGTTGACCACACGCGTACCCAGGTAAATCCACAATGTTTTGAAGTATGGATATGCGTGCGGTACTTCCATGTCTGTATTTGAGTGCCCATTGGCCCCCAG
>NW_006767321.1:0-2238 GCF_000275845.1 Dichomitus squalens LYAD-421 SS1 | reverse complement strand
CCTGCTTCCCACCCTCCTCTGGCCGCTTCTGACGTTTCTGGTATGGGGGCGGGCGAGACGACCCAGCCTGTGCAGAAGGCGTGTCGAGAGACGGGAGTTCGTCCATCTTGTCCTGGTCGCCGTCTTGCTTCAGCTTGTCGTCGTGGGTGACGCCGACGGGTGCCTGGGTGTACTTCATCTTGCCGCGTTCGGCGACAACTGCAATGGTGACCCAGTCACCCGACACGGGGACGTCGTAACCCTGCTTGTTTGGGAGCAGGCGGACGACTGAGTATAGCTTGGAAGGCGATAGATAGTACCGTCCTCGAAGGTGGTCCTGAAAGTCTGCATGAGGTAGCACGCGTGATCTGGATCAAAGTCATTCCTTAGCTATCTTGGAGGACTGTCAACATGAGGACGCACGATAGGCGTATGCCAGAATTAGGCTCCAGTCTCTCAAAGCGTGGATCGTCGAAAGGAGGCTTGTGTTCGGCAGGCCCAAGAGGAAGATCTTCGATGACGGTCATATCCTCTTCTCTTCGTGTCGGATGATCACCGGGAGCTGGCGGAGGAGGTCGTGCAGAGAATGCAGCGGAACGGGTGGCAACAACCTCTTGCTCAGAAGAAGCGTTCTTCTGTTTGTGGGCCTTGGCAAGCCTCTGCAAGACAGTCGAAGACGGGGTAGGAGCCGCAGACGCCCTGTCTCGTAGCAGTAAGAACGACGGTCCTGCCTTGGGCACTGATCCGGGGGCGGCTCTCCCGGAGGATGGGATGGCCACCGGTGTGGCCTGCCTTTGCCTCTCGGACTCATGCCTGGCAACCTTCTTCTTCTCTGCAACAAAGTCAGTTCACCTCAAACATAGTCTGCAGTAATAAATACATACTAGAAGGCGTTTCAGGAACTAGGACGCTGGTGCTTGGTCGCTTTCGTTTCGGAGATGAAGGCAGCTGGTGGGCCAATGCCGTTTCCGACGTGCTGTCGTTGCTGAGCTGGGCTTGGAGCAAGGCGATTTGTTTCCTGATTTCTGCCTGTTTCAGCTCTTCCGCAGTCTTCCTGCTAGTGGCAGAGTCCATGTGGTCATAGTGGTAGTGGACCTCGCGAGACGCACGCCACGGAAACCGTAAGACACGACACGCCCTCGAGCGCCACCCGCGACGCGTTCTTTGGTCGTGTTTGTACTTGTGTCCTCGGCTGGCAAGTATTGCCGCCCACCCAATTCAGAACATCAGCAAAAGTGTAAAAATCTTTTGCCGTATTGCCCGTTCAGGCAATACTCAGCGAGAGCGCGCAATATACGTCAGATCATATACCGGGCAATATTTCGCATTATTGCAGGTATTGCGAGGTATTGCCGGTATTGCGCGCTCTCGGAATACATTTCCGGTATTGCAAGACCATGCCACAAATGGCGCTTCAGGCAATGTCCGCAATCCTGTAGGATAATTTTACACTTTTGCTGATGAAGGTTTGCGGCGTCGCATTTCTGCCGTGTATCAATCCAATCAGCCAGCCTTCACATGAAACTAAGATAATACGAACGAGAATAGAGCTACAACAAAGTAGGGCTTGACGCGTGACGTCACGCGTCGCCTCGAGAGGCAAATATCGCCGATATATAAGCTTGGACCTGGGTAGGAAGGAATGCTGTGTTAGACGTCGGAGGCTCCGTCTTGTTCTTCCAAGACAACCAATCATTCTCTTTTGGCGGCTGGTGATAATACGATCGAAGCCGCAGAATAACTCGAACTGACGGGTCGTCTTGTATGGTCGATCTAGACGAGAGCGACGAGGAGAAGTCGGCATAGAAACCGACCCGTGTTGGGATCGCGTGAATCAGCTGCAACAATGTATTATCCTCCAAGCCACGCTATAGCTACAATATGATGATGGTACAGATGAGAGCCAATGATACAGCCAGCAAAAATACAACAGGGCCATACAACGATACATTGATGATACACGAGTGAGAAACCGACGGCAGCACGTCGTCATTAGCCACGCCCCCTGCCACTGCCACTGCCACTGCCCCTGACTCACGGCCTGAGCCACAGAACGCAGCTCCCGTTACGTAGGAAGGGAGGGAAGCAGGTCGAGGTGTTCGCGGTGTTTCCGCTCAACATGTTGGGAAACATCGCCGGGCCGTGTCCCCTGCCACGAGCACTCCAGTCCGTGCAGGGTGAGCAAGCACCCCCACCTCGCATGCCAGTGAGCTGCCTTCACGTGTCGAACGAAGGTGTTCCCCTGGTCCTTTTTGTGGC
>NW_006767320.1:0-2242 GCF_000275845.1 Dichomitus squalens LYAD-421 SS1 | reverse complement strand
GACGTCAGCAACGATATCATGCGGAAGTGATGATGGCCGACGTACCTCAGGGTATACCAACGACGTATGGGCCAACGCTTCGTTGTAATCCTTCTTGGCGCCAGCCTGGATGCTCGAATTGCTTCAGAACGACGGAGACTCCCTCGGCCTTACGTGCGAGGTCTTCATCTCAGCGCTCGCCACGTTTTACCCGTGACCACAGAGGGATCGTGGAGGAAATCGTGGAGGACATCAGGAGGTATCTTGAAATACGGCATCCCGAGGATGGCGGATAGCCCGCCTGCACAGAGTCGTACTCCCGGACGCTCGTACAGACACGTCGTAAAAGGTGGTGCATACAGTAGTTCTGGGAAATGGTATCTTCCAGGACTCTAGTAGATCGTCAGCACCGTACAACGCGCGTTCGCTGTGACACCAGCAACTGCTTACTGCGCTTGGACTTCGTACTCTTCACGCTCCTTCTGCTCATCCGCCAAACGCCCATGTCTCTCCCTTTCCCGCGCAAAGATGTCACTCGATGAAGGAAGCGACCTCCTACGTCCACGACGTGGCAACGTTGCCAGCGCCTTAAAAGGGACCAGTGTAGCCTCAAGTCGTGTCTCTGCGGGGGTGGGAAAGACAGTGCTACTTTGGGTCACGGTCGTAGACACATCTGAGGTATCTGCACGTGTCGTGCCGTTCGCCCAAAGAGTCGGGCTGGAGACAGGCTGGTGGAGACTGGCTGACCGGCTATGCGGTCGTACTGTGGCCATCTTCTGATGCCCGAAGTGAGCCCCATCGTCTGAGGCGCTATGACCACCGGTCTCCAAATCGAGCTGCAGGTGGATGAAAGTGCCTCATCGCTGCCGCGCGGGGTTAGCCATCTACCAAAATCTCGCAATCGCTTGCGGCTGCTGTTCGGGGAGGCGCCTCTGGAAGTGATGATGTACAAGGAGCTATAGGCCGAGTCTCCGCCTCCATGCCTCGAGCTCTTGTAATTGTCGCTACTCCGCCGAGAATCGAGCTCCATAGATCCTCCGCCGTGATCGACGTGCGGTCCGAAGGACGCCTGCGCATCGTACGAGGCCCGTTTGCGACTGATAGCAGCCTCTAAAGAGTGGCGAGGGGTGTTCCAGGAATAAGGGCTGGGGGTAGGGGAGCGCGTATCCACGAAGGAGGGGGGCGAGGGCGGCAAAATCACTCCATTCTCAGGGACGGTGTCCATGATATGAGGACTCGCGTGCGACCTCACATATTCCTCCATGACGAGGGCAGTGGGACTCCACATCGAGTGGCCTCCCGGAGGAGGCGCGTGTTTCTCCCAATTATGCTTCATCCAGGTGACACGCTCTTTGTGGTCGAGGCTCGTACGCATTTCGGAGTCCTGGTTCCCGTGCCAGCGAGCCACCTCCAATATGTTCAAAGCGGTCGCCTTGCCTTTCGGAGCCAACAGCGCGTACTTGCGAGCGAGCTGGTTGTCGCGGAGACTAGGCGCGACGGCCCGAGGCTCAGCGATCGGCGCCGAGTCGAGCATAGCGTAAGACTGAAGACGTAGGAGGAGAGGGAGAGAGAGGGAATATACAAGGCAGAGGGCGGGCGACGGTGCGGACAGAGGGGTCTCGCACGGTACGGCACCGACGTACCAGGGAACCGAACCCAGGGTCGAAAGGGCCGGGGCGGCACGGAGGCACAAACCTACCAGCAAGACGTAGCGGCACGCAGGCACAGGCTAGTCCCCAGTGACGTAAGTATATTGACAAGTACGAAGATACAGATAGTAACTCACCTAGTCCCCAGTGACGTAAGAGGTCGAGATGGGGACTAGGGGCTAAAGGGCTCTACTCTATATACCTGTAGACCGGTGCACAGACCATGTAGCTATTTGTACGTATTTGGCACGACCAGAGGCTTGAGGGCTTAAGTACTAGGCACGAGTCAGAGGGGTGTATGTCGTACTAACTACTGTGGGGTGATCCTTATCTAATCTAACGATCGTGAGGCCATGAGGGAGGGAGCGTGGTGGCAGTGCATTGCCGGGGGTATGTAGACGCTTAGACAGAGCGCCAGGAACCTGGATGCCGACGTGAGGCTGCACGTGGCGAACATCGTGGTGCTGCTGGAAAAGGGTGCTGTATGGAGCGCTGGTGGGCTTGGAGGGGGGAACGGCGGATTCCGAGGTGTTGTTGGCGCTGAGAGGTGAGAGTCCCGGTCCGTACGGTTGGAGAAAGGCAGGCAGAGGGTGTCATGGGCGCTATGCGGAGCG
>NW_006767319.1:0-2247 GCF_000275845.1 Dichomitus squalens LYAD-421 SS1 | reverse complement strand
CTGCTTTCGCTGCCGTGAGGTGGGCCACATTGCCCAGAAGTGCCCCCTCCGAGGAAATGATCCAAGGCAAGGCGCACCTAAGCCTCCCCTTCAGAAGATTCGCTCTCTGAACGCACAGGAGGAGAAGCCCAGCCCCTCAACTGAACGACCCATCGACCGCATCCGCGCCGTCTTTCAAGGGCTCTCTGCAGAAGAGAAGCAGGAGGTGGTTACCCTAGCGGAAAGGGAGGGTTTTTGAAGCGGTCGCCTACCTCGACGTTAGGACGACCGCCGGTCACGGTATCACCAGTAATTGTAGCAGACGTATCCAAGCAATCCATGCATATACCTGTCTCTCTTACCTGTGAGAACCGAACCGTCGAAACCCATGCCCTTATCGACTCTGGAGCAGGAGGACTCTTTATCGACAAGTCCTTTGCTACCAAGACACAGCTCCCTCTGACACCGTTACCTGCGCCCATCCCTGTCTACAACGTAGATGGAACACCCAACGCCGAAGGATCTATCACCCACGCTGTGCACACGACCCTGAATGCTGCTGGAGTAGACCATGACTCCAAGCTGCTGTCAACGGCCCTCGGCAATAAAACCGTCATTCTGGGCTTACCCTGGTTGCAACAGCAGAAAGCCGTCATTGACTGGGCACACAACACGGTAGAGATCACAGCAACAGACCCAGAACCATCAGTCGAGAACCTATCCCTCGATGACGATGAAGTCCTCTTGGCCTACATCAAGGGCGAACCCGTAATGGGGATCTTTCAGGACACCCTCGAATCACCCCCCACCACGGAGCACCGACACACCGTCTCCCATAATCTGGCACCCCTCTCTCTCAACCGTGTCTCGCACTGGAAATCCCCGCAAGGAAGGACCTTCTACTCTCATGGAGGAGCTGCGTGGATCAGAGCCAAGATCAACCCATCGCAGGAATTGGCACACAAGTTGGCAACCCCGGACAAGGTACGGGACCTGGATGATATGATTCCAGCATACCTGCACGACTTCAGAGAAACCTTTGAGAAAAAGGCAGCAGAGCGTTTCCCTGAATCCCGTCCTTACGACCACCCAATTGACCTCAAACCAGACTTCGTTCCAAGGAACTGCAAGGTCTACCCCCTGTCCCCAAAAGAGGAAGCAGCACTAGACGAGTTCATTGAAGAAAACCTTTGAGAGGGATACATCCGCAACTCCACATCCCCCATGGTGTCCCCATTCTTCTTCGTCGGAAAGAAGGATGGCTCTCTGCGACCCTGCCAGGACTATCGTTATCTGAATGAAGGAACCGTGAAGAACATCTACCCGATCCCCCTCGTGCAGACCCTGATCGACAAGCTGCAGGGAGCTACCATTTTCTCTAAGATGGACTTGCGCTCTGGCTACAACAACGTTAGGATCCGGGACGGAGACCAATGGAAGGCAGCCTTCAAGTGCAAGAAGGGACTCTTCGAACCCACAGTAATGTTCTTTGGGCTTTGTAACTTGCCCGCCACCTTTCAGGCCATGATGGACGATCTTTTCAAGGACATGATTGACGAAGGATGGATTGTCATCTATATGGACGACATTCTGATCTTCTCCAAGGATGCAGCCACTCACGCGGAACGTACTCGGTGAGTCCACCAACGTCTTAAGGAGAACGACCTCTTCCTGAAACCTGAGAAGTGCGTCTTTGACGTTTCGGAGGTCGAATTTCTGGGCCTCATCATCCGACCCAACGTCGTCGCTATGGACCCTACTAAGCTCGAAGGCATCACTCACTGGCCAGCGCTGCCTGACCACCGTGAAGGGAGTCCAGTGTTGGAGTCGGTGCTGTAGCGGCGTCGATTTTAATCGCACCAAGTCCCGCATCGCGCCATACATAGTTCGCGCTGTCCGCTATCTACGGTAATTTTCGTATAGTCACAACTCTCGTTTCCATACAGATACTACATTTCTTTCACTAGTAGTCTCCATTTCTGTAGATCTGACTGCACTCTAGAATAGTGTCTACCTTACGCACTTCTGGTCCGTTTGGCGCCATTCCAGCGCCACTTAGTGTATGGTCGTGTTAGCTAGTTCCCACGCGCTCTGTGCGCCATCATCTGCGCCTGAGTCGAGACTGTGGTCCTTAAGACTTACAGAGCTCGACTTAGGTGTGTAGCACAGTTTCCTTGCAATGAAAAGACTTACAGAGCTCGACTTAGGCCATTGTGATCGCTCTGAGGCCCACTGCGGCTAACAGGTTATGAGCCCTGCGCTCTAGCT
>NW_006767318.1:0-2247 GCF_000275845.1 Dichomitus squalens LYAD-421 SS1 | reverse complement strand
CATGTAGGTGCCGAGGGACTTGTTGAAGTAGTTCATCTGAAGGAGGATGCAACCCACGACGGTGATGCCAAATACGTAGTTGTTCACCGCGAGCGTCAGCTCGACGGCGAGAAATCGACCTTTCTTGTCACGGACGTTGGACAGACGCCCCTTTTTGCCGCCCATTCCCCTCCCTTGACGCCCACCTTCCATTTGCGGACCATTTCCTTTCCTAGCCCATCCCAATTTGGACACTGTAGACACGTTCCCACAGCCGCATGCTACGTTCCCGTGATCGCCATGCCCTTGCCCTTTTGTTCTCGCCCTTTGTTCTTCCTTTGTCATCTTCACTGCCTCGCTCTCGCGCCTTGTCTTTGGTTGCTAAGCAGCCCCTCTAGTATATAAGGACCCCCTTAGGCGCTCCCTAGTCCCCATCTCGACCTCTTGGTCATTGGGACTAGGTGAGTGACCGTAGCGTTGTATTTCCCTTCGAGTGCTAATGTATAACTTGGTCATTGGGACTAGTCTGTCGCTGGTTGCGTGAAGACTAGCTCTCGTCAGTCTCGTGCCTTCGTGCCGACCGCCACTCTGCCCCGTCGAGTTTTCTGCTACGTTTATCCCTCTATCTCTCTCTTTCCTTTTCGGCTCCCTGCCGCTCGCCTACGAGGTCGTCGCCGAACGTCGACCCGAGTCTACGCGCCTAGTCGCCGCGACATTAGGTCGAGATCTCTCCCCCGGTGCTGACGCTCTGAACAAGAGCGTCTCCGCCGCCGCTACATTGTCTCCCCCACCCTGGACTGCACCGGCAGACTTCACGCGTGGGACACAGAAGACCAAGACTACTGTCACCGACGGAAGGACCTAGACGACGGACTCTGGTACTGGGTACCGTGCGAGCAAAACCCCTGCCCGAACCGTCATCACCGTCCTGCGCGGATCAACTGGAACGCCTTTGCGGACGAGTTCATCCCAGTCCCTGACTCCCCCATCGCTGAGTCACCCACGACTCGATCCCCCATCCCTGGCACTCCGACCGACGAGCTCGAAGTAGCGCTACTCATCGCGCTTCCCCCATCCCCTACCCTCCCCCCAACCCGTCCACCGTCCGCTCCACCCATCATGGGACAACAAGGCGGACAACCGCAGACGACAGGCCCCGCCAACAACCCCCAGCAGACCCAACCGGGCACCCAGACGGCAACACAACCCCCGGACCCCATGACGGTACTACTCCAATCGATGACCCTCCTCACTCAGTCCATGGCACAGCTCGCCAACTCGACCACTGGGGCCAACAGCCTGAAGGCGGTTCAGAAGCCCTCTCCCTTCAAAGGCGAACAGGGGGGCAAAGCACGACGCTTCCTGGCTGCGTTCACTCCCTGGGCCATGTCCCAAGGATCAACGCTCAACCACGTCGATGCCATGGGCAACGCGATCAGTGCGCGCGACGACCAGTGGATTCGGGCAGTCTTCTCGTTCATGCAGGACAGCGTGGCTCTCTGGGCCACTCCGGCGATGGAGGAGATCACGCAGGGCACCACCCCGTTCAAAGGATTGTGGACCGAGTTCCGTACCCAGTTCAAGGCCCGTTTCGAGACGGTTGACGAAGTGGTCGATGCGAAGGAACGCCTCCGTACATTATGGCAAGGCACCATGACTGTTCCGGAGTACGCCGCACGGTTCAATGAGCTCTCCACCCGCACAGGTTACTCCAAGGCTGACCTCCGCGACCGCTTTTACGAACACCTTGCGGACTCCATCAAGGACGAGTTGGTACACACGGCAAGGCCCATCGCTTCTCTGGAGGACCTCATCACCGTCTCCTCCGACATCGACGTCCGTGTCCGCCAACGCCGTGCCGAACGGGATCGTCAGCGCGGACGCACCACCACCACCACCTCCGCGGCCAAGCTGGCCATTCCGCTGCATACCACCCCCTTCACGCCGCCTGCCCGAGACCCGAACGCAATGGACATCGACGCGACCCGTACGCGCGAAGAGTTCAACCACCTCATGCGCGGCAAGTGCTACGGTTGCGGGTCTACGGCGCACGTCAAGAAGGACGGTGGCCACGACCGGGACGTCTGCAACTACTGTCGCCGTGTAGGGCACCGCGAGACGGTATGCATGGACAAGTTCCTGAAGAAGCCCCGTTCGCAGAAGCTCGCCACCACGGAGGAAGGACCTGAGGAGCCCCAAGTCGCAGCATCAACGTCGATGTCTGCGGATGCCGGAGCGACCAACGCCCTCATCGCCAGCTCATGGAGC
>NW_006767317.1:0-2248 GCF_000275845.1 Dichomitus squalens LYAD-421 SS1 | reverse complement strand
GTTTGAGGGTGGTTGGTACAGGCCAGGTGCGGTGTCGTACTTCTCGAGGTTTGGGTGTGAGAAGAGTTTATATAACAAATCTCTAGATGTTTGGGTGAGGGGTGAATCTCAGCTCTCTATAAACCTAAGAAGCTCTGCCACAAGGTGTATGAGGTTTCCTGTTTTTCCAAAATTGACCTCGTTGAGTTCGGGTTGGTTGTGGTTGTACTTGACGATTCTGACAAAAGTCTGTGCAATACTGTCTAGCTTTATGGCACTGTGTGTGTGTACTCTGACTATGTAGACCATTTACTGGCTCCACAGACTCCATTCACAACTTTTTCGGGTGTACTGATTGTTCCGGCAGAGTTTCCCTTATATCCGGCTGTTCTATGCAGTCTGTGCTTGTTCCGCGAGTCTATCCGAGACTCTTTCTGTCTTACCTATGCTGACTAGCCCTCTGACTATCAGCTGACCTGAGTGTTACCATTTGCTAAACCCCAGGAATCCGATCCTGCTAAGGTCCAACTGACTAACACTAACACTATACTTACTTCAACTGCCGAGTCAATATGTCTCTCCCCTCTTAGGAAAGGCTATACAACTCTCAACTGATATGAAACTAGACTTTCTAGCCTTACTATCAATTGCTTATGCAGTTACTGAACACTTGCTTTAAGCACACTTGCTTTTGAACTGGTGAATTCTTGACTGATTTAATTCTCTTTTGGGGGGCACTTTCAGTCCGGTATATATACCTTTCTGAAGACCTTCCAGAATGTTCTATCTAGCTTACATATGTTTATTCTAGTGTCTTACTAAGCGCATACTAATTGCTGACTAATCGCTTACTAATCCCTACTAATATTTTTCCAGAACCTTCTCCAACATGCCTGAGATACTCCAGGACCTAGTAGAATAATCTGGTACGTGCTGGAATATTCTCGGATCTTCTAGCTCATTCTATTATGTTATCCATGGACTATTGGTCTTATGTTGAGTCATGCCTAGTAGATTGATAAGCAGGCAAGTCCCTATGAGCTTTATATGAGACCATTTTCTTGCATAAAAGTCTGGAATGTTCTGGAACTTTCTGTAATGTTCTGAAATACTCTCCACCTTGTTCCCCAGTTCTGAAAGATGCTTAGTCAACTGTTACCCTTTATGGTTATATGCCAGGACATTCTAGAATGTTCTATGATCATAGCTTGCACATGTTTCTCTCAAACGCTTAATCAATCCAAGCTCAGATACGCAAGTTGTCACTCTAGCCTGCAGTTTCACGTCCATTGATGCAACTACCAAATAAGTCCTGTCTGATCCTTTTGTAACTATACAGGACTATACGTGGCCTGAACCTCGTCATTGATCTCCCAATCATTTGTGATAGGGTCGAGGGAGACACCTAACAACTTATGAGTTTTCTGTACTCGAATGGCAAACAGTGCGGCTCGCCTGGAAGATAGTCTTCGTTATCTGGTTTCCGCAGGATCTTGACTCTGCTGACCACATTCCAAACCACTTGCGCCCACCAGGAACTCATGTCACCTGCAAAGTACTCGTATGGTACAGCGAGGCTAAGGATCGCCGGCGACTGAATGTGTTGTACAAGCACGATGACGCGGCTCTCCTGATACTCGGCTACTCGAAGGACTCAACCAAGAAAGTGTACATCCTTAGGCAATGTCCAACCCGGCTCTAACTTGCTCGGAAGGATAAGCCAACATGGGGTATCGGGAGGCGGAATTGGACCAAATGGGTGCGTTTCCGGCACACGAATCCGCGGAGTGTGGAAGTGAAGATGGTGAGAGTCCTTGCGTACAATTACCGGGCAGCGGATGATGTTGTCCAAGTTGAGGTGGTCCGAGAGGTATGGGATCATCTCGTTGGGGATTGTGAGGGTCTGTCGGGGGACGGTAGACATGATGGGAGGTGCCACATCACAAAACATGGACCCACCGTTTTGCGCTTTTTGATGTTTGACGCCTGTGGTTACGTGATAGGTTCCGATTGTTACCTGTCACATGATTATGTAGCTCATTGTAAGCCATGTCCAGGTGCCAATCCATTTTGGTGCCTGACATCCGCCCCACAGTTTTACGGCCGTCCCCGGTCGTTTCTTCCACTTTTACACTCTTCTTACTTGACTTCGTGTCCGTTGACTGACTGGTGTGTTGTCCAACTCTTCCTCATTCCATATCTGACTGTAAATATCCTCCTGGTCTGCTTCTGCATCTGAGTCAATGCCTAGAATATCCTCTAATGATTC
>NW_006767316.1:0-2249 GCF_000275845.1 Dichomitus squalens LYAD-421 SS1 | reverse complement strand
CGCTCCCACAATGATATGCATATGCAAAATTCAAAGAGCACGAACGTACATGCCACTCGACACCTTCCTTCGAGGCGCGGCACGGCGGGAGTCCGGAATGCGGTCGCCGATTTCCTTGTCATCAGTGCACGCACGAGTAGCTGCGGCCAGCGTCCTATGTCGCTGTCGTTCCAAGTGTCCTCACAGGATCTATCCGTGTTGCACATCTGCATCATATGCAGCAAACATCTACGACACAGTCGTGCCCGATGAGACTTTTGCATGCGGCTCATTTCTTGCTCTTGCAATCCCAAGAAGCGTCCAATAACACAAAACGTCCGCCTTACCACCTGCTCGAAAATCCATGAATTCGTGGCCCCCTCCTCATCTGCCTCACCCATGCCGGGAACTCGTTCCCAGATCCACTAGTATACCCGCCGTTCGCTTCTTGGAGACGGGTGGTTGGCCAGGGTCGATTGACGTCTCAGCAGCTGCGGGGACAGTGCACCCGATTCGAGCGGCTCATCTGCTGTGCCTAGTCGCCGCTGCCCCATGACAAGCAGTAGATGTTTCATGTGCCCGTCGTTAAGAGGCTTTGCAGCCGAGCGTCCATCTTCCCGCTCAGGCGGTCTTGGACGACGGTGATCGGGTCGTCCACTGGGTCTAGACTCGGCATCGACGTGCATGCATTTGTGCTTGCCTACCGTGATCGCGCGGGACGCCGGTCGGAACCACACGAAGACGCATTCTGCAGCAACATCGAGCCCGATAAGCCACCTTCTATGGCCGAGTTCGACATGACATACCGAGGGGACACTTGCTCACGACACCGCACACACCGCGGTGGCGCACCTTTGGCACCTTTCTCCGAGTTGGCTGCTTCAGCAAAGAATCCACAAGCCATCTTCAAGGCTTCCTGAGCATCGCGGTATACCTTCCCAAACTCACAAAAAGCATTGATTGCTGCTTGTAGCTTGAAGACACCGGGAGATGGGAGATGGGGAGAAGTCAGATCATCGCATCTGTCTCACCCATGCCGCAAATTCGCTCTCGAATCCAGCATTTGGCTCACCACTCGCCGTTCCGGGACGGGAGGTCTACCAGGTCGACTGATGTCCCAACAGCCGTGTGGACGGCGCATCCAGGATGCCCGCTCATTGCCTAGCAGCCGCGGTCCCAAGACAAGCGATAGATCTTTCATGCGACCCAGTTGCTCGTCTAGGGAAAGACATATCTCCCGAGAGGTTCTACAACCGACCGTCCATCTTCCCGCTCAGGCGGTCTTGTACGACGGTGATCCGGTCGTCCACTGCGCTGAAGCTGTCCTCCCATCTTGCGGTTGATGTCCCAGAGCTTCGTCTCCAGGTTGTCTATGCAAGTTTTCGGCTGCGCCGCACGTCTGCACTCGGCAATGACGGACGCGTCTCGTGGCTGACACCGGACGAGTGCACGCGGTCTTGCCTGCCGCGATCCCGGGTCACTGCTTGGAATCGCACGAAGCGCATGTGAGGACACGTTCTGAAACGATATTAATCGGGTGTTTGCTACGTTCGAGAACGTACCGGATGGGAAACCCGCTCACGACACTACACACACTGCGGTTGTTCGCCTTCGGGTCAAGGTTGGCGACGCGAGCGCCGTCCCGGGCGTCGGAGAAGCGAACGGACGCGCTCCCGGGCGGCGGGCGACCCGGATGTGCTTCGCAATTGCGGCTGGGCGCAGCCGACGTGGGGCTTGGGAGGGCGCGACGGCGTCGCACTTTGCGGGGGGTGGTCCGTGCACGCTGTCCTGGGACGGGGAGGGGATAAGAAGAGGATGGGGGAGAGCGGGCCTCCTCGAACATCGACAGTTTTTCCCCCCTGCAGACGGGGTCATGGTGGAGGGGCGTCAGCGGTGGTCGAGGCGTGTGGTGGTCCGTCTTGCTGCGTGTGGGGTGCTGTTGATTGAGGCGGTCGACGGAGATCAGCTCCTTGATGACTGCCCGGTCGACCAGCCCGCACGGCGCGACTCGCTCTTCTTGCAGCAACGAGCACTCGCTGGTGGAGAGCCCGGCCCCATGGGACGTCAACGTCGGGACCGTCGGCGCCGCGCCGCAGACGCCAGTCCGGTGCAGGGCGAGCAGCGAGGAAGAGGAAGAGGACGCGGGCCTGACGCACGCTGTCACGGACGTTGGACAGACGCCCCTTTTGCCGCCCATTCCCCTCCCTTTGACGCCCACCTTCCATTCGCGGACCACTTTCCTTTTCTAGCCCATCCCAATTTGGACACTG
>NW_006767315.1:0-2252 GCF_000275845.1 Dichomitus squalens LYAD-421 SS1 | reverse complement strand
ATTTTCTCTAAGATGGACTTGCGCTCTGGCTACAACAACGTTAGGATCCGGGACGGAGACCAATGGAAGGCAGCCTTCAAGTGCAAGAAGGGACTCTTCGAACCGACAGTGATGTTCTTTGGGCTTTGTAACTCGCCCGCCACCTTTCAGGCCATGATGGATGATCTGTTCAAGGACATGATTGACGAAGGATGGATTGTCATCTATATGGACGACATTCTGATCTTCTCCAAGGATGCAGCCACTCACGCGGAACGTACTCGGCGGGTCCTCCAACGTCTTAAGGAGAACGACCTCTTCTTGAAACCTGAGAAGTGCGTCTTTGACGTTTCGGAGGTCGAATTTCTGGGCCTCATCATCCGACCCAACGTCGTCGCTATGGACCCTACTAAGCTCGAAGGCATCACTCACTGGCCAGCCCCGACCACCGTGAAGGGAGTCCGGTCCTTTTTGGGATTCGGCAACTTCTACCGTCATTTCATATTCCACTATTCTGACCTCGCTCGCCCCCTTCATGACCTCACACGGAAAGACGCACCATGGAGGTGGACAGACACCGAGCAACGTGCGTTCGATACCCTGAAGCAATGCTTCATCAGTGCACCAGTCCTACAGATGCCGGATAAAACCAAGCCATTCACCATCGAATCTGATGCCTCTAAATTTGCCACCGGCGCAGTTCTCCGTCAAGCAGACATCAACGGAGACATGCACCCCTGCGGTTACCTCTCCCAGTCCCTGGATGCTGCCCAACGGAACTATGAGATCTATGATAGGGAACTCCTTGGAATAGTACGCGCTCTAGAGGAATGGCGACACTACCTGGAGGGCAGCTCCTATCCCGTACTAGTCCTATCCGACCACATGAATCTGACCTACTTCCGTACCGCTCAGAAACTCAATCGCCATCAGGCTAGATGGAGTCTGTTCCTGTCCCAGTTTGAACTCGAATTGCGTCACATTCCTGGCACTCGTATGGTCCAATCCAACACCTTATCCCGTCTGCAACATCTGAACCTGGAGGTCAACGACAATGACACTGTCGTCCTACTACCTGATCATCTGTTCGTGTCAAGGATAGACATCAGCCTAGCGGACCGCATTCGTGCAGTCCTCAAGACAGATCAGGTAGTACTCGACGCTCTTGCTGCGGTGAAAACGGGTGGGATCCTACCGATGAAATCCACGTTGAAGGACTGGATCTTCGATGACGGCCTAGTCTTCTATCAGAAACGCTGCTACATCCCCTTAGACGAGGAACTACGACGGGACATGGTCCAACGCTACCATGACCATAAACTCATGGGACACCCAGGACAATTTGGCACTCTCGAACTCCTACGGAGGGACTACTGGTGGCCCGGCATGGCATCGTTCGTCAAGAACTACTGCTTAGGTTGCGCCATATGCCAACAGGCGAACGTTAACACTCATCCCACATCTCCTCCATTGCTACCAATTGTAGCAAAACCAAATGCCCTGCCATTTGAAGTTTCCTCCGTCGACTTTATCACCGACCTGCCTCCCTCCACTGACCGTTACGAACGAGTCTTCGACTCAATCATGGTCGTGGCAGACCACGATGCTACGAAGGGGGTAATTCTTATTCCCTGCACAAAAACGGTCGATGCCCTCGAGACAGCTAGACTCTACCACGACTTCGTAACCAAGCGCTTTGGAGTACCGTCACGGATCATCTCCGATCGTGGCCCTCAATTCTCCTCCAAGGTCTTTCAGGAAATCACACGCCTATCGGGCACTCAGTCGTCTATGAGCACCGCCTATCACCCTCAGATCGACGGAGGCACGGAACGCATGAACCAAGTAGTCGAAGCCTACCTCCGGAAGTACTGCACAGACGAACCGGACAAGTGGACTGAACACCTGACCGACCTAGAGTTCGCACATAATCAGCGTACTGCGCAAGGACGTAATGCCTCGCCCTTCTTTCTCATGATGGGCTACAATCCCCGTGCCGTACCCACGGTAACCCTGCCAACGAACGTACCCTCCGTGGAGGAATGGCTCTCCAATCTTCAGAAGGCTCGGGCAGAAGCCCAAGCCGCCCATGAACTCGCACGCCAGCGTATGGCCGAGCGTGTCACCAAAGCCTTCACCCCGTTCAAGAAAGGTGACCTGGTATGGCTCGACGCCAAGAACATCAAGTTCTTCCAAGTCCCTAAGAAGTTTGCGCTGAAGCGTCATGGACCTCTCGAAATCATTGAAGTACTCGGACCACTGACCTACCGGCT
>NW_006767314.1:0-2262 GCF_000275845.1 Dichomitus squalens LYAD-421 SS1 | reverse complement strand
ACCCTGAGATTCACCTGCTGAGGCTTGCATATGTGTAATTGATAAACTTGGGGCTGTGAAGACAAGGATTAGATCCGACTAGAGTCGAAGCAAGATCTTCAGTCAGTAAGGAAAGACTATATTGCAGTAACCAACTGTACCTAGAGTCGAAGCAAGACTACAAAGGTTAAGTAAGTAACTACAAGTTAGAGATAGATGAAACGAAGTACTCACTCTTCAGTCAGTAAGGAAAGACTGAAGAGGGAGGACGCAATCTGAAGTCCTTATGTACTACAGAGAAGTGTCCATGACTAATCAAAGAGTGGTTATGTCGCGGCGACTAGGCGCGTAGACTCGGGTCGACGTTCGGCGACGACCCCGTAGGCGAGCGGCAAGGAGCCGAAAGGGGAAAGAGAGAGGGAGAGGGATAAACGTGACAGAAAACTCGACGAGGGCAGAGCGGAGGTCGGCACGAAGGCATGAGACCTACGAAAGCTAGTCTTCACGCAGACAGCGACAGACTAGTCCCAATGACCAAGTTATACATTAGCAAACGAGGGGAGATACAACGCTATGGCCACTCACCTAGTCCCAATGACCAAGAGGTCGAGATGGGGACTAGGGAGCACCTAAGGGGGTCCTTATATACTCGAGGGGCTGCTTAGCAACCAAAGACAAGGCGCGAGAGCGAGGCAGTGAAGATGACAAAGGGAGAACAAAGGGCGGAAAGGAAAAGGCAAAGGCATGGCGATCACGGGAACGTAGCATGCGGGTGTGGGAACGTATCTACAGTGTCCAAACTGGGATGGGCTGAGAAAGGAAATGGTCCGAAAATGGAAGGTGAGCGTCAAGGGGAGGGGAATGGGCGGCAAAACGGGGCGTCTGTCCAATGTCCGTGACATTACCCCCCTCCTAAGGTCCGTCGGTCCCCGATGGACCCTAGGCCAGGGCATCGTCCGGAAGCCCATTCGAGTTCGGAGGGTGCGGCAGTGGTGAAGTTGACGAGGGGTTGCCAGGGAAGGGATTGGAAGATGGCGGCAGCGATTCGGCGTGGGGCAGTGGGGTTCCGTTCATGAAATTTGTCGATGAGCTCTTGGCAATGAGTGAGGTCCTTTGCCGGCTCCCAGCTTTTCTGGCCTTCGTCGTAGCCTTTCCACTTGACCAGGTATTGGAACTGGTTACGGTACGTGCGGCTGTCTTCAATCTTTTCGACCTCGTACTTGAGTTCCCCTTCGACTTCGACTGGTTCCGGTGGGGGCGGAAGTATGCCATTGACGTCGTTGCCCGTCCAGGGTGTGAGGCGATCGACGTGGATGACGGCATGTCGGTTCTGCATGGAAGGGGGGAGTTGAAGTCGATACGTGAGTTTGCCCGTGCGTTCCAAAACTTCATATGGCCCAAGTCGTCGGGGTCCAAGCTTGCGACTAGCCTGATGGATGGTGACGTCCCGTGAATCCATCCAGACATGGTCTCCAGGCTTGAACTCGTGGGGTTTTGGCTTGTCGCGCTCGAACGACTCCTTCATGGCGGCCTTCTCCATCCGAAGGGCTGCCTCCGCATCCTTTTGTACTTCACGCCACAGTTCCAAGCGCTTGTCTAGCGCCGGGAACTTGGTGGGGGCGCCGAGGGGTACCATGAAGTTGGGCTGGTAGCCGTAGATGATCTCGAAGGGGGAGACTTGGAGTCCGGAGTGGACGTGGTTGTTGAGCACAAACTCCGCGGTCGGCAGGTGGGCCACCCAGTCGTCCTGTCGTAGGTTAGAGAAGAGCCGTAAGTGTTTCTCTACCTCCTAGTTTGCCCGTTCAGTCTGCCCATTGGACTGGGGGTGGTAGGCGGTCGTGAGCGCGTGCTGGATCCCAAACTTCTCATACAAGGCCTTCATGAAGCGTGCCGCAAACTGAGGTCCTCGATCATCTGAAAAAACAGCCTTTGCAAATTGACACTAATTATCACTATTCAGATAATCTCATCTATATTAGCAAGTGTTAGCAGAGATGACATCTACATTAGAGCTACTATTCAGACGCACTTCTTCAGTAGTGCAACTAAGCACTAATTAGTATACTTGGTACTAGTTATAACTACTCTTCACTATCGCTTTTTCTATAGTGCCATGTAGTGCCAACATGGTACTACTATAGCACTACTGCAAATGTGGTCCTCTAATTTTCGCTATTTTGCACTACTGTAGTACTATTTTGCGCTATTTTAGCACTACTCATTTAGGGGAGACTCAAATAAGATGACAATCCTTTATTTATAGCTCATAGTTCTCAACTCAAG
>NW_006767313.1:0-2273 GCF_000275845.1 Dichomitus squalens LYAD-421 SS1 | reverse complement strand
GACGCCCACCTTCCATTTCGGACCATTTCCTTTCTTAGCCCATCCCAGTTTGGACACTGTAGATACGTTCCCACTGCCACATGCTCCGTTCCCGTGATCACCATGCTCTTGCCTTTTCTTTCTCGCCCTTTGTTCTTCCTTTGTCATCTTCACTGCCTCGCTCTCGCGCTTTGTCTTTGGTTGCTAAGCAGCCCCTCTAGTATATAAGGACCCCCTTAGGCGCTCCCTAGTCCCCATCTCGACCTCTTGGTCATTGGGACTAGGTGAGTGGCCATAGTGTTGTATTTCCCTTTGAGTGCTAATGTATAACTTGGTCATTGGGACTAGTCTGTCGCTGTCTGCGTGAAGACTAGCTTTCGTAGGTCTCGTGCCTTCGTGCTGACCTCCGCTCTGCCCTCGTCGAGTTTTCTGTCACGTTTATCCCTCTCCCTCTCTCTTTCCCCTTTTGGCTCCTTGCCGCTCGCCTACGGGGTCGTCGCCGAACGTCGACCCGAGTCTACGCGCCTAGTCGCCACGACAGAAACTACCTCACAGGCACCAGCGCCCTCCCACGTTTAACACTCCATTTATCACTGTCTCCCCCACCTTTCCATCCTGGATTGTAGCCCGTTTTTCCACGGCTTTCATCCCGTCGCTGTAGAAGACCAGCACTACAACCACAACTATCAGCGGTGGCACATCTGCCCGAGCCAACCCTGCCCTCACCGGTTGGACAACGGGGACAACAGCGGTACCGACTGGTCCCAATTCCCACACCACATACGACCTGAGGCGGAACAAGGCGCGCTCACCCAGGTTCGCTTAGCGACTCCCCTCCCAACGACAACTGAGTCAGGACGGCCGCTACGAGCAGGTGTACTCGCGTCCATCAGCCTACCAGGGACTAGACAACCCAGTCGCTCAGCAACCCGCGCCCCAAGCCATATCCCTAGCCCAGGCGGCTCTCTCCGAACCGAATCTCCCGCCGGAGGATCTCGTATCCCGCTCGACACCACCATCTCGCTCGTCACCAATCGTCTAGAACGACGAGCTTCAGGTGTGTTTGAACCTCCGGAAACCACCGAACCACCCCCGAGACCCCCACGAAACCCATCACACTCCGAATCAAGTGTGCAATCCCCTTGTAGTCCATCTCCCACCATGTCAGCCATCGACTCCAAGCTTCTCAGCCAACTCGCACCCCGAGACTACGATGGCAAGGAGGCTCAGGCCGGACTTCGCTTCGCCGCCATGGCCAAGCTTTACCATACGCAGCTGGTAGCTTCGTCGATCGCGGCCAACCTCGCATGGATCATGGTGTTGAACAAGTTGACGGACGACGCCACTCGATGGGCCGGGCCCCACATCATCGACCTCGCCGACGGCAAGATTGTTTGGTTGAATGTGGACGCCTTCGAGACGGCCTTCAAGGCCCACTTCTGCGCGGTCGATGACAAGAAGGCCGCGCTCTCCGAACTCGTCAAGCTGTGCAAGGCATCGCACAAGCTCGGCACGGCCAAGGACTACACAGCGAACTTCAACGCTATCGCCGCACGCACTCCGCTCTCCGACGAGGACAAGCGGGCGCGCTATGTGGATGGCTTGCCGTACAAGATCCAGAATGAGTTTGCGGTCACGGCGCACAAGGTTGACACACTAGAGAAGGCGCAGAAGGTCGCGCTTCGCATGGACCAGCAACTGGCCGAACGCGCCGAGGCGATGCCCAAGATCAAGGGCTGGGGCCGCCGTGGCGAACGAGTAGCAGCGGACCGACGTGGACCTGAGAAACGGTCCTGCTTCAACTGTGGCGAGAAGGGCCACATCCAGCGGAACTGCAAGAAACCCCCGCGAGGACAGCAAGCAGCCGCGTCCACTGCTACTCCGCCCAACCCCACCCCGTCCTCGAACCCCTCGACCTCGGACGAGCTGGTTGCTCTCCGTTCGCAGCTCAAGGAGCTCAGCGATCGCATTGCCGCTGTCAGCCTCGCCAAGGAGAAGGAGGGTTTTTGATCCGAGCCACACTGGACGCTGCGCGTGCGGGCTCGTGTACCAATAGTCGCTATGCTGTACTGGGATCGTCGTTAATCTATGAAGTCGACCATGCGGGTCAACACTTCCACATCCCTATACGATTGAGCGGCAAGCAGCGAAGCAAGGAGTTGGTGGCCATGGTCGATTCTGGCGCCACCACGAAGTTCCTCCACAGACGATTTGTGGCACGGAACCAGGTCACGACGAGGAAGCTGGCGAAGCCTATTCCTCTGTACAACATCGATGGATCGGAGAATCGAGAC
>NW_006767312.1:0-2274 GCF_000275845.1 Dichomitus squalens LYAD-421 SS1 | reverse complement strand
ACTGTACGACGCGCGTGCATGTCAGTGAAAGTCGAGAAGAACTTCTCACCGCGGATCCCTGTCTAGGGGCCTTCCCCCACAGGTCCATGACTGTCAGGTCACCGATCGCGGCCACGACCGTGTCCGACTTCTTCGGGTACGGCGCGACGGTCTGCTTTGCGCGGACGCAGGCCTCGCACTGCTCCGCGGGAGGGACGCGTTCGTCCACCTCCATGCCTTCCACAAGGCGCTTGGTCTTCATGGCGATGACAGCCTTCATACCGATATGACCGAGGGCGCGGTGCCACTCGTCATACGTCCGCTTCCGGCGGGGTCGTGTAACCGCCGCCGCACACGCGAGATCCGGTGTCTTGTTGTGTACGGTGGTGGCGCGCATCACGTACAGGTTGTCCACCCGTGTGCCTTCCGCGTAAGCTCGTCCCTTCGAGTTCTTGAAGACTATCTTGCCGTCTTGTAAGGTGACCGAGTGTCCGCCTGCCTCAACGCGCCCCAAGGCGATGAGGTTGTGAGGGATTCCGGGAGCGTGGACCACGTTTCATAGCTCGACAACCGTCTTGCGCCCGTCGTAATCGTATTCAATCTTGACGTCTCCGCGCCCGAGGATGGGCGTGACGCCTGCGCCCTTCAAGCTGTCGCCGGGCGTCGGCGTGTACCTGAAAAAATCAGCGCGCGCGCGTGCAACGTCCTTGTCGCCCTTGCCCTTCTTCTTCCCCTTCGCGTCCTTGGCGTCGTGGTTAGGGCAGTCGCGCGCCAGACCGGGCTTACCACATGTGTAGCACAAAGGGGGTCCTCTGCCCTTCTTTGCACGTGCTGCCATCGCGACCTCCGAGTTGTTGATGCGGCTTGCATGTTGCCTGATCCGCGCGATGATCTCATCGGTGTCCTTGAGATCCGTTGCGTGGTTGATCGAGCTGACCATTGGGTCCCAGCTGTCCGGTAGCGCCGTGAGAAGCGTGATCGAAAATTCTTCTTCCATCAGGGCGTGTCCCATGGTTGCCAGCGTCTCGCGCAGGCGCACCATTTCTTGTAGGAATTCTTCGACGTTTTCCGAGTCCGAATAGCGAGCTTGCAAAAGCTTACGGCGAATCTGCACGACGTGCAAGATTCCCTTGGGCTCGTAGTTCTTGACGAGGCGGTTCCACGCGTCCGCGCTAGAAACACATCTCGTCAGCGTGTGAACAAGAGATTTGCTTACTCGCATCCGGATCGCGATCAATGCGGTCCTGTCCTTCTTCATCCAGTCTTCTAGAGCCTTCTTTTCTTCTGTGGTCAGTGCCTTGGCGTCCTTTGCCGTCGGCTTGCCTTCTTCGATGACGTAGTCCCATAACCCTAACCCGTACAGCAGATCCTCCATCTGGACTCTCCAAGAGGGCCAATCCTCTACCCCGGTGAGAGGATTGATCCGGATCCCGCCGATGGCGTCAGCGGTTGACGTTGCTATGTTGCGCGACCGATAAGATTAGATGTGGCAGTGGTAGGCGTAGTTTTCCTCAGTTAGAGCTAAGCAGGGCTCATAACCTGTTAGAGTTCACACGAGAGAGAGAAGCTGAGAAGCAGGGAAGGATGATTATAGAATGGAAGAGAAGCCGCAGGATATATACATGAGTAGCAGACGCAAAGCGTGTCGTAGATACTTGGCTCGGTAATAAAGGGAATGGCGCTTGACAGACGTGTCAAGCGCGAGACAAAGATACAAAGGGATTGAGAACCGCAACACTCCAACAGCAAGTGCGTGGCCTGGCACAGGGATACCTGAAACCCCGTACGCCTCGAAAGCGCAATAGGGTGCTACACCATACTAGATACTAGACTAAAAGCGCTCACGGGCACAACTGTGCAAAGTCACCGTGGCAGCAGTATCGGTGGGCACAGTCAAGAGTTTGGGAAAGTGGAGGGGATGCACGGGCAGAACCGAGTGTCGACAGAGAGGGATGATGGGTGCGCGCAGTGATAAACGTCAACACGAAACTTCGGTCAGAGCGCAGGGCTCATAACCTGATAAACTCGGGGCTGTGAAGACAAAGATTAGATCCGACTAGAGTCGAAGCAAGATCTTCAGTCAGTAAGGAAAGACTGTATTGCAGTAACCAACTGTACCTAGAGTCGAAGCAAGACTACAAAGGTCAAGTAAGTAACTACAAGTTAGAGATAGATGTAACGAAGTACTCACTCTTCAGTCAGTAAGGAAAGACTGAAGAGGGAGGACGCAATCTGAAGTCCTTATATACTACAGAGAAGTGTCCATGACTAATCGAAGAGTGGTTAGTCACATGT
>NW_006767311.1:0-2279 GCF_000275845.1 Dichomitus squalens LYAD-421 SS1 | reverse complement strand
CGTCCTGTTTCGGAGCAGACGTTGCTTGACGTCCAAGCTTGGTTTACGCAGCACGACGCCTTCATCTAGACGTAGTTGAGAGCATGTAGCAGATTAGCCATAATGAGCACTCACGTCACGCTGTACCAAATGGAGAACATTTGGGTTAAGTCTTTATCAAATATTTGGGGTGGACTTCAAATATTTGGAGGAATCACAAGAGGACCCACAGTGCATGCAAGCGGAAAATGATCCTCCCTATGTAGCACTCACAGCAAATATTTAGCAAATATTTAGGGGTACCCTCCTCCCTATATATGTCCCAGATATTTGGTGTTTGCTGCCTCAAATATCTGGGAGGGGCATCCCTCCAAACCCTCCCAAATATTTGAAGGGGCCACTATAACATTTGGGCCAAATAATTCGTGTTTTACTATAACTATAAGGATCAAAAAATTTATCTAGTGTGTACTGGTGGGGATGCGGATGCTTTACTTGAGTTGCTTCTTGATGCAGCGCAGTACAAACCAGGCATTCCTCGTAATCGGCATGAAGCAATGCGTTCTCCAAAGGCTGATCTCTGGCGTGCTGCCGAGAAAGCTGAGTACGATTCGCTGATCGAGAACAAAACCTGGATTCTAGTGCCTCGTCCCAAAGGCAAGCCTGTCGTCTCTTGTAGATGGGTTTACGACGAGAAGCACGATGGTCGGTTTAAGGCACGGTTGGTTGCACGGGGTTTCACCCAGGTTTGGGGTGAGAACTATCACAAGACGTTCTCTCCCGTTGCGCGGTACGAATCTATCCGGTATCTCATTGCGCACGCTGCGCTTGAGGACTGGGAGATGGAGTCTATGGACGTAAAAACCGCATTCCTGAACGGTGATCTTGAGGAAGAGATTTATATGGAACAACCGGAAGGTTGGGTCATCAAGGGAAAAGAGGATCACGTTTGCTTGCTCAAGAAGGCTATCTATGGTCTTAAGCAGGCTTCGCGTCAATGAAATGCGAAGATCCATCAATCTCTTCTTGATCTGGAGTTTACACGGACGTATTCTGATGCCGGCGTATACGTATATCGGCGACATGGGGGGAATTCAGTCACCATTGTGGTTCTTTATGTCGATGATCTACTCCTCTTGGGCGATAATAAGAATCACATCAAGCAAGTCAAACGGACGCTCGGACGCCAATACAAAATAACGGACTTAGGCGCAGTACAGTGCTTCCTTGGTCTTCGCATTCGTCGAGATCGTGCTTCACGTATCATTGACATCGACCAGGAGGACTATGTCCAGTCTGTCTTAGAGCGTTTCGAGATGGCTGACTGTAAACCTGCCAATACCCCTCTTCCTGCAGGCGCTGCTCTCGTCAAGTACGACGGACTCGCCTCAGACGCTGAACGGTCGCGTTACCAGAGCCTCATTGGCAGTCTTATGTACGCCATGCTCGGTACAAGACCAGATATCGCCTTCGCTGTCACTCGTCTCTCCCGGTATAGTGCCAATCCCTCGCCCGACCACATGAAGTATGCCAAATACATCTTACGCTACCTGCAAGGCACTCGCACCTACAGGATTCGCTACAACGGCGCTTATAACGATGGCTTGATTGCGTACTCGGACTCTAACTGAGCTGAAGATCGAGACGACCGGCACTCTACCTCGGGCATGATCTTCTTGTTAGCCGGTGGTGCCATATCATGGGCATCGAGGCGTCAGCCTACCATTTCGCTCTCCTCAACTGAGGCGGAATATAAAGCGGCCTCTGGCACCTGCAGACAGATGGTGTGGCTGAGAACATGTGTTGAACCCAGGGGGCGAAGGCCTCTCCCACGGGTGGCAACGACAGCGGATAGCCTGCAACTCACCTAGAAGGGTTGTTGGTTGTAAGAGGCTTGTTAGAGCGATGAGAGGAGATGTTCGAGTGAACTGAACTGTAGATTGGGGGTACAGAGGTCCCCTATATATACTACTGTACATCTGTGGCTACGTAGTACTATACAGTACATTCCCAGGATGCACAGTCGCACAGAGAAGCAGTGCGTACACAGCGAAGCTGTGTGTGTACCACATGAGTAGTACAGTCTCGGTTATTGCAGTAACCGGCTGTGCCGTTCCATATCTTGTGACGGCTGTGTTAGGCAAGCTGTGTAAACCAGCGCCTGTTCAACACTCCCCCTCGCTAAGTATCCAAATGGTTACGCAAGCGTAGCAGGCGCTTTAAGCAGCTCTGAACTTTGGGAAGCGGAGACCAAGTTGTGAGCGAAATTTCAAGAACTTCACTACACCAAGGTTCTTGGT
>NW_006767310.1:0-2282 GCF_000275845.1 Dichomitus squalens LYAD-421 SS1 | reverse complement strand
CTAGCTTGTGTCTAACCTGTCCGTAGCATGTCTGTAGCTATGTAATACATTACCGTATGTCCACAACCAGTACACATGTCCTTTGGGTTAGCCATCCCAGGTGTCTGTGTGTGCGGCTGTTTGCTCCTACTGCCAAGCCCGCAAACTTCTACAATTATTTCGCCGCTCCACTGCCCCTCACCCGCTCATGCTGTTTTGTTACTCAAGGAGTTAAGGGCGAGGGGGAGGATGAGGATGAGTCGGACGCAAGGAGGTGCTGGATGCAAAGAGGAGTTCTTTGGTATGCATATCAACATCGCACATTTGCATTTTACACACCGTTTTCCCTCTTTTTCCCAATCTCAATCGCTCCTTCTCAGTGAAGAGTAGTGTTACTCCATGCCCATCTGCTGCCGCATTCTTTCCCTTTTCTCTCCATCAATATCCTTCCTCGGTGAGGAGGGTAAGAATATGACGTCATGCGCTTTAAGCGCCGACGTTCAGATTCGTTCAAGGTACGCCTTGCCTCCTTGTCCACTACGCCTACCATCCCTATCCCCTCGCATGCAAGCTGTCTCCCCTAGGGTTTTCAGACTTACATATCCAACACTCGATCCCATGCATAGCAACTACAGCAAGCCACAACCAAGATGTCGCTTTCATGAATCATAGGTACTTCCTTAAGACACCTCAAAAGAATGGGCACCCCTGGCATGACTGCACACTGGCCTCCCCAACAGGAAGGGGGCAAAGTACTTACCAGACTCCAGACACTCGCTGATCGCATCAGGTACTGGGTTCACTGACTGTTGTAGAGGGATTTGTGCATGCAGATGGTGCACGGAAGCCGATGGTATGCAGGAAGCCTCTGAGGCGCACTACAAGACCCTAAGTGCCTCGGATCGCAGGGTAAGTCGCCCGAACCGCGTCCCTGTGTCTGGTTGCTCAAAGTCTCGACGCAGAAACTCGGATGCATTGCTCCCTCGTAGACGGTACGTGAGGAGCACCGCTATTGAGCCCCAGTGCCGAGCCCTACTGATGAGGTCACCTTCAGGTCTTCCCAAGTATCGCAACTGGCCGCGTTGAAGTCGAACGTCAGAAGCGTCGGCCTCGCATCTGTCTCTATGGCTTGCATCCGGGCAGCTCTACGACCGCATGACACACATGCTAGTGGCATGAGAGGCAGCTCTCGTTGGTACTATCCCACCACATTCAACTGTTTCCAGTCTGCTCCGCCTTTCGCCGGTTTCTGATTGTAGCTGTATCGTACCGTGCAGCCATACGACCGCATACCAGTTTATACAGTAGTAATCATTCATATCCTATGACGTGTATCGATGACAACCATCCCTGCCCGACCAGACCCCAGCGCAACCCAAGTGCAACCAGCCGCAACCGATAACATACTACAGTGACTGCCAAAAATAGTGCACTGGCGCTTCGTGCGACCGAAATCCTGCTGTACCGCCGTATCTACAAAGTGTACCACTGAATAAATGCAGTTATATACATTCCTATGAGTCCCTTAGTATAGTGCTGGGATGATAAATATCAACTCCAATACAATGCTTACACAATTGGCCAGAAACATGTTTCAGCGCTAATTTGGTATGCACTGGCACTGGGCACTGGCGCAACTCTTCTTCAACATCTTCGACGACACGACCTCTAACACTTATATCCTTTTGATACTCGCTTCACAAGATCCTTGTCTACACGCCTGTTGCTATGACAGTGTGTACCCCCAGCAAACGTGCTCGCATTTTGGCTTTCCGTGATCCCCGCTTTGGCAAGCCAAAGTTCTTCCGTGAAATCGGCTCTATCCTCGGCCTCAATGCTTCCACAGCCTCACGGAACTACAAGATAGTCAAAAAGGCCCAGGACGTCTATTTCCGCCCCCGAAAGCCTGGCCGCCCTCGCAGCCTCTCCCCCCATGACCTTCGTCATGCCGAGATCCTCCTGGCAAGGGGTATGGCTCGTGATGCAAGTGATGTCCAGCGACAGCTGTTCCCCACTGTCAGCCCTCGCACTGTCCAGAGGAGTCTCTCTGAGATTGGCCTGCATGGACGAGCACGTCGGGAGAAGCCGTACCTTAGCCGTTCAGTTGTGGCGCAGCGGAGAACCTGGGCGGAGGAGGCCAGCAAATGGGGCGATGCAGAGTGGCGCTTGGTCATCTACTCAGATGAGTCGAAATTCAATCTTTTTGGCTCGGATGGGAGGCAGTGGTGTCGGAGGAGAGATGGGGAGGCTTTCCTGGACAGGAACGTGAAGAAGACGGTCAAACATGGTGGAGGAAGTGTTAT
>NW_006767309.1:0-2282 GCF_000275845.1 Dichomitus squalens LYAD-421 SS1 | reverse complement strand
CGCAGTTTGAAGTGCTTCTGGAGGTCGTCCTTGACGCGCTGGATGGCTGACTTGGATTTGCCAGCAATGGTGATGTCATCGACAAAGACAGGGATGATAAGACGCACTCCATCGCGCAGATAGACCCAGACACTGTGCTCGCAGCTGAGTCGCTCAAAGCCAAGCTTGGTGAGCACCTCATGCAGCTTCTCATGCCAGCATCGACCAGCCTGCTTGAGCCCATAGAGCGATTTGCGAAGCCTCCAGACCCAGTCAGGTGTCTTCTCCTCAAAGCCCTCAGGCTGTCGCATGTAGACCTCCTCCTTGAGCTCGCCATTGAGGTAGGCAGAGGAGATGTCCACAGACTCGAGTTCGAGGTCCTCGAGTGCAGCAAGGGCCAGAATGGCTCGAATCGACGCCCACTTGGGGGTAGGGGCGAAGGTCTCGTTGTAGTCGAAGCCAGGACGCTGGGAGAAGCCCTTGGCCACAAGACGACCCTTGTACTGCTCAATTGAGCCGTCTGCATTGAGCTTCACCATGAACACCCATCTGCAGCCAATGGCTCTGCGTCCTGGGGGCAGCTGGACGAGCTCAAAGGTGCCATTCTCGACCAGAGACCGGATTTCGTCCTGAGCAGCCTTGAGCCACTTGCTGCGCTCATCTGGAGCGAGCTGCATGACCTCAGCAATCGGCTTGGGCTCCCCAAAGTGCTCCTGGTCCGCCTTGAACGCGTGCTGGACCACAGACTCGAATGCGAACTCCAGGGCATCGTCGTAGGGCAGGAAATCGTCGACTTGGGCAGAGTAGACACACTCAATGCCTGCCAGCATGGCCTGCAGAGCGTCCGCATCATCGCTTCCTATGCAGTCCAATTCGTCGTCTGAGGATGTGGGACTTGGAGGAGGAGTAGTAGAGCGAGGGGCGAGCATGCGAGCAGGAGCTGGATCGACTGGTGCGTCAATTAGAGGATCTGGTGAGGGCGAATTCCGAGGAGGTTCTGGAGCTGGAGCTGGAGCAGGGGACACAGAACGAATGCGATGGCGAGGGGCGACGAGGTTCTGGCGTTCAAGGTCCCTGTCATTGAGGGAACCCTGGTAGCGAGTAGAGCGAGCTGGGAGCTGCTTTCGAGCGAGTGCTGGGTAAGGTCTGAAACCGCCTTGACCCTGGGCTGGCTGGTGGACAGACGGTGCAGGAGGAGGAATTTGGGGCGCAGGATGCGGAATTTGAGGTGCAGGAGGCGCAGGTGGAGCTGGTGGTGCAGGAGGTGCAGGAGCATCATAGTCGTCATCTCCCCCCTGATCCTGCAGCTCTGGCACATCTGGGACATTGTCCTGGGGCGCAGAGTCCGCATCCTCGTCGTCTGGTGCACCAGGGACATCCACATCGTCCAGGGGAAGGCCAAAGACATTGATGAAGGGCGAGTTTCCAGGAAAGCAGCTCTCATCAAACACTGCATGCGACGAGATGAGCACCTTCTTTGCTGCAGGGTCCCAAAATCGCCAGGCCTTGGTGCCATCTGGGTAGCCAATGAAGATGCACTTGCGAGTGTGAGACTGCAGCGCTTTGCGATCCTTCTTGCGCACCAGAACATAGGCCAGGAAGCCAAAGACTCGAAAGTAGGACACATCTGGCTTGCGTCCATCGCCCTTCCATGCTGTGTAGGGTATGCCGCCGTCTAGAGCAGATGTGGGCATGCGATTTCGCGTGTGGACAAAGGTAGAGACGGCGTGCACCCAGAACGAAGGAGGGAGCTTGGATTGCGCTAGGAGAGCTGTAGCACCCTCAGAAATCGTCTGGTTGGCTCGCTCTGCCACCCCATTCTGGTGCGGCTCGTCTGTCTCTGTGTGCTGACGATGGATGCCGTGTTCTGCGCAGAAATCGATGAATTCCTGGCCCATGTACTCGCCTCCCTTGTCGTCTCGAGTGGCCTTGATGCGCAGGCCCAGGGCGTTCTCAGCATAGGCTTTGTACGACTTGAAGGCTGCAAATGCGTCGCTCTTGCGCTTGAGATAGGCCACAGCCCAGAAACGCGATGCATCGCAGACAAAGACCATCCAGTAGAGGTAGCCCTCAGGCGAAGGGACAGGCAGCTTGCCCTTGAGGTCTGTGTGGACCAGGGCGACGCGAACGAACCTCCGGGAGGCGAAACGAGGGATGGGATGGCGATTTAGCTTGCCAGCAAGGCATGGCTCGCAGATGGGGCTGGGTGGACGCTTGGAGCGGATGGTGAAGCCCTGAACGAGGTCCTTTCGAATTATCGAGCGGAGATCATCTAGATTGACGTGCGAGCAACGTCTGTGCCA
>NW_006767308.1:0-2283 GCF_000275845.1 Dichomitus squalens LYAD-421 SS1 | reverse complement strand
GAGCAACTTCAGTAGTTTGGATGCATCCGTCACCGGTGCTCTACCACCCGAAGGATGCATCCATAAGTTTCAGATGCATCCAACGTTGACGCGCGCATGAACGGTCAGCACACACGGATGCATCCGAAGGAGATGTCAGATGCACCCGAAGTTCCGGTAAATGCCGTACATGATACGATTTCAGTACGATTTCAGTACGAATACAGACGCAGTATCAATGACGCAGTATCAAAAACGTAAGGAAGGAGATGGAGGGAACAAATGACCGGAATCGCAGGACATATCAGGCAATGCACAAGGGCGTAGCACAGGGCGTAACGACATTGTATCGCATACAAAGAGTAGATCAGAAAGGAAAGATAGCAAAGTCAGCGCTATATCCAAAGATTCGAAGACATAGACCCACGAACCGTTTGCGATGAAGCATTTTACATGCAGTAGATTGGCACCATGCGTATCTATCTCATGTTCCTGTGATCAGCGTGAATGCGAGAACATCAGTCAAGGCGGAAGAGAACAGGATGCGTAAGGATGGACGGATGCATCCGTTGGAGTTTAGACGCATCCTACTCCCCTGGGATGCATCCGAGAGCCGTATGAGATGCATCCGAGTTTGGACGCATCCGAGTTTGAACGCATCCTACTCTCGTGGGATGCATCCGAGAGCCGTGGACGCATCCGGACGGTACCATCCGTCAAGGCGCTTGTCGTAAACTGTCAACAGCGCGGTGTCATCTGACACCCACTTGTTCCCCTGATGAACCCAATGAAACGAAATGGGTCAGTGGCGTCCAGACGACCGTTCGAGGCCAAATTAACACTACGTACATCGGATGAAGTGGTCGCCCTCCAGTGCCGCGTTCTTGCGACGCTAAGGAAGGTTCGCGCGACTCCTCCGTGACGAATATATTGATCCTTCTCTTGGTGCCTCGAACGCGCGCTGAGCAAAGCCTTCATTGACATCTCTACAGCCAGCAGGCGAATAAGACAAATAGTTGGTGGACTTCTAACGAGATACTATTTGGGCCCTGACACGAGGATTCATTCACCGTTCGGCATACACGTTCTACCCATACACAAAACTGCGGGCATGTTCAGCACGAAACCGGCCCAAGTGTATGAGGAAAAGCAAACCTTTATCTGTTGTCGCCGCGGTCTACGCCCTTCCCTTTCTCCTGCCAGGAGAAGCCGCCATCTCGCTGCAACGCATTCGCCATCACGTCCGATCCCGTCTGATCGCATTCCATCCGCTCGAAGAACTTGAGAAATCCTTGGCAGTAACCGACGTCCGGCAGACGGAGGAGCAGAAGTTTGTCGTCCTGTCCGTGTACGTGGATCGGGGTCGTCACCGACTGCTCGACCCAGGTATAGATGTCCGGCTTCCATACCTCGACGCTGGTAACGTCGAAGTGTCGCAAGACCAAGCCAAGATTAGAACGGAGCTCTAAGACGACGTCATCCTCGGTGTAGGGGATAGACAAAAAATGAATCTTCGGCTGGCTAAACGACTGCACGAGTGTCAAATGACACATGAGTTTCTGGTCGCGCGGAATAAGCAGGAAGAAGTACGCACGTCCACCCAAAGCACCGTCTCAAGATACCAAGCAACGCTCAGGTCGGGGTCGAAGCAGAAGATGTCTACGCCCTTCGCGGGTCGTTCCCAAATCATAGCGGCCAGGTACCAGGGCTCGTCATTAGCCTCCGGCGCCGCAACCTCACCATCGTCGTCAGATTCGAGATGGTTAGCTTCCGCATTGGACTCCTCTATGTCGACGTCACCGTCCGAATCTTCCTCGCTCCCGTCGTCCGCTACCTTGGCTTCGTTGCCTGCTCGATTCTCTAAAGCGTTCGAACTACTTGCGCCTGCGTTCCTGCCCAGGTGATGTCAGTGTCGGCACAAACGCCCAGATATTCGAGGAACTGCGTACTTGTTTCGCGTGTTCGTGTCGGAAGGCGACTCTTCATGCTTGTCCTTCCCCGATCCCGACGATGGCGAGGGGAGAAGTGCCATCAAATCGGCCACGGTCCCCGTCTCCTCGTGGAACTTGGTCACAGTCGCAACAACTTTCGCGCGAGCATCGGGAGGAAGCGCGTCAACATGGGCCCTCAGCTGGATGACACTGCGAATAAGAGGGCCGTATATGTCAGAGACAGCGGGTCCGTTCGAGGAAGGCAATGGCGTGTCCGCCGGACGCTCCGGTGTCACCGGCGCATCGGAGTCCTCGTAGTCAGTGTCGTACGGAGCCTTAGTGTCGTCTGTACATTCGAGGGGTGGCTTCCAAG
>NW_006767307.1:0-2286 GCF_000275845.1 Dichomitus squalens LYAD-421 SS1 | reverse complement strand
ATGGTGGCCGACTTGCTCACGAAGGCGCTCCCTCGTCCCCGGGTCAAGATGCTCGCTTTCGCTCTCGGCCTTCGTCAGGCTTGAGGGGGAGTGTTGGCGTGCAAGCGCCGACGAAGTCTCGAGAACGTTGGGTTTCGTACCTGAGCGCCTGCGCCCACATGGCGAGCTTATCGCCCGCCACCATCAGTCGCGGGCGCTCCCCGTCGCTCACTTATACCGACGTTCGTGTCGACCAGTGCCTCAGTCTTTTCCCCACTGAGGCACTGGTGAGCCCTCTAGATATTCTATGCTGTATGCCCATATGTACTGACCATGTCCTCGCCATGTAGATTACATTAGGTACCTAGTTATACAATACTTAGTCTTTTCCCCACTGAGGCACTGATTACATTAGATCCTACCGTAGTCGGCTCGTAACCCCGTTGATACATCTCATTTTCTCTCTCTCTTTTCAGCTTACTTAATATTATCCTACACTAGTATAAATAACCCTGTACCTACTCGGGGAAAGCCCCAGCTGTTCGAGAATTCGAGACACTACTACTCATCTCGCGTCTCGACGCTCTCGTGTGTATCTCCGCTCTCACTCTCTCTCTCGCTTGACTATCGACACCCAATCGACAACGCGAGCTCGTAGAGCGCCGGATACCTCACACTATTACCATGGACGGAGCGGCCGCTTGAGTGGACAGACAAAGCGTGAAGACGTATAAAAGCCGCTCTTTCAGCTGGCATTGCGCTAGGACCCTGTTTCATCCTTCTGAGGGACTACGCGTTTAAGAATAACGATTGGTGGGTCAGCTTGGGTACACGCCACCGTCCTGCCCTGGGACTATGCAAAGTATGTACCTTCGCATCCAGCCCCTCGGGTTGACACATGCCTCTTGAGTCTTATCGCCCTACACGTATGTCAACTGGGTGTAGGCTCACAACATATGTCATCCGTCAGGGTTAGCTGCCCTCGGACTCAAACAAACAAAACTTCCCTATGTCAAATATCGACACACTGCCGCACCGTCGTTCGAAGACAGACCACGGCCTAGGCACACAACTGGCAACGCTGTGCTGCCAGTCAGCTAAAGTGCGAATTTATCGGACCTAGACTGTGAAACCGAGTGACAGCTGGGAGTTGAAGACAAGACTCAGACTCGGCACGCGCGGCGGCGCGTCACGAGCGTCTCCGGTTGCGTAGCTCGCGCAGGCCGTGCGCTTGCAGTATATAACAGCTGTCATTCATGATTGGTGTCGGACCTCGCGCTTGGGACCGTACTTGCCACACGGATTTCCAGATCTGAAGGGTGCTGCTCACCTGGGGGGGGATGATCGAGGTGATCATGATGGGCATTAGCGCACTGTCCACACTTCGCCGACAGTAAAAGCACTCTGCGCAATCAGTGACCCCTCACTTCTAGGCAGCCTCGTCCCCCCAGCGTTCGTAAATTTGTCACTCGCAGCGACCGTAGCCTCATAGAAAACCCGTGCATATTTTCGGCGACCCTTTGCGGACATGACCTCATCTTTGCTACGGCAGCTGGTGCCTGTCATAGCTGCATTTACCGCACTCTGACCCTTGCTCCTCATCCAAATGACTCCGACACCCATCGACCTGCTTGAACTCGCAAAAGGGAACGTTGCTCGCGCAGTATACTGCCCTAATCACTCGTGCTTCCACGGTCGCAAGGCGGACTGGACGACCGAAAGCAGACCGCGAGTGTAACAGGACAGCGATAGATTGAGTGATACATAAGTTGACATGACATGGCATAACAATACAACTTACAGCAGCGAAGGTACGATACGAGCGAACAGGAGAAGAGCAAAGAACGGCAGAGCGTTTAACTTGGAGGCTACGGGGGCACCACAGAATCCGAAACGCTCCCATCGGCATCCGCAAGCTCGGCCCAGTACGCATTTCCCTGGAAGTGGTGGAGCGCAACGAGCCTATGATTCAGGTTGTGCAGACCCTGGCGAATCTACGTGCAGAACGTTAGCGACAGCGCTGACACGGAGAATGTGGGCGGGGAGGGGGAACGCAACTTACGGGGGGCATCTGCGAGTACTCGACCATCACCGCCTCCGCAAGGCCGTCCCGCCTGTTCGTCCTGTGATACTCGGAGATCGGGATGACGCGACCGTGGTGACTGTAGCCGCCATATTTGTCTGGGGCCTGTGCGCCGCGCGCAGGTCAGCGCTTAGCACGGGGAGGAGGAGGAGGAGGAGGAGGAGGAGGAGGAGGAGGAGGAGGAGGAGGAGGAGGAGGAGGAGGAGGAGGAGGAGGAGGAAGAA
>NW_006767306.1:0-2288 GCF_000275845.1 Dichomitus squalens LYAD-421 SS1 | reverse complement strand
CCCTCATTTGATGGAGAGCCCTCAGAATCCGAGGAAGAGTCTGAAGACGAATCATCGTCTTGGAGATCTGGGAACGGATTATCCACTGGGGTAACGGGGCGATTGCCGGGTTCCTTACGTGCAGGAAAGACACTCTCATCGAAGGTCACATTGCAAGACACGACGATCGAGTGCTTAGCAGGGTTCCAAAACAGATGCCCCTTGGTCCCATCTGCATAACCCACAAACGTCATCTCAATTGCCTTCTTCTCGAGTTTCTGACGGTGGTCTTTCTGCACGTGAACAAAGGCTTTGCAGCCAAACACACGGAAGTAGGAGACGTCAGGGACAGTCCCGTTCCAAACCGTGATAGGAGCACGCCATTTCAGGCGGCGCATTGCTTGACGATTGTACAGATGAACGGCACAGGCGACAGCGAGTTGCCAGAAACCGTGAGATAAGCCAGCCATGTGTGTTACCATTGGTACGCCCCACCCCCTATCTTTTTCTATTGGCCTACTCCTTCTCGTCGCCCTCGTGTACACTCCACCCCCCTTCCTGTTCCCGGCGACCTATGTTTACCTTCCATTCCCCTGTCGTCCGCCTGTACACTACCACCCCCCATTCCGCCCCCTGACGACTGCGTTCCTAGTCCCGGCCCTCTCCCATAATATTTCCCCTCTCGTCTATATGACCGGACCCTGAGTCCGACCCTGACCCTTTCCCTTTTCGGTTACTTTACTTTACCCTGACCCAGACCCCAACCCTTGTCGCGCCCCCTTCCCTTTTTGGTTACATTACCCGACCCTGACCTAGATTCAGGACCCTGTCCCGCCTCTACCCCCTTTTGGTTATATCACAGGACCCTGACCTAGGTCGTGTACTATATCGGGTCCAGCCTCGACCAGACGCGTTCCTTTACAGTCTCCTCATACCTCCCCGCTTTGGGCGGTTACCTTTCCCTTCCTAATACGGTCGGTACCCCATAGTATATAAGGAGGCCCGTAGTCGGTAGAGGCTCCCCACTTCTGTTCTCCTCTTCGTTACCTCCTGTATCCCTATATCCCTCAATCTAGGGACTTGCGCGATACTCTTTCCCCCGTGTGCTACACCGCGTACTTGGATAAGTCCGCGTGATAAGTCTGGATAGACTTGTGTTGGTACTTCAGCGTAACAATGTGAAGCATCAACAAGGCTTTCTCCATGATGGTATGGTTCCAACGCTCAGCACGTCCATTCTGCTACGGCGAATCAGGTGTGGATTTCTGATGTTCGATCCCATACTCCTTCAGAATTGATGTGAACGCTTCCGAAGTAAACTCCGTTCCTCGATCCGAGCGGACAGTCTTGATTTTATAACCAGTGCTGTTCTCAGCCCAAGCCTTGAATTCGCGAAAGGCTTGATGGGCCTGGTTCTTGTGGCGAAGGTAGTACGTGCGCCCAACACTAGAGTAGTCGTCGAAGAACAAGACGTAATGAAGATTGTGTCCGTTGATTGATTCAGTGCCCATAGGTCCGTCCTCATCAGTATGGATGATTTCACAAGGAGCGGTGGCACGCTTCTCAGAGGGAGGAAACAGTAGTCGATGAGACTTGCCCCACTCGCAGCCTTCACAGACAGGTGTGTTAGCAGGCGAAGGATCGATATGATCAACACCTTCAGAGTTCGCAGGCAGACGCGAAATAGCTTCTTTGGAGGGATGTCCAAGTCGACGATGCCACGTCCAGTAGTCAGTGACAGCCGGCTGAACAGAAGCCTTTGCGTCGCCCTTCGCAGGAATTTGAAGGAACATGTAGTAGACATTCAAGGTTTCAATGTACTTCCCCTCGAGTATCTTAGTTCCTTCAATCGTCATACCAGTTTTCGGTGCTTCAGAGAGCGACCGAGAAAAGATAGAACAGCGCTTTCCACCAGCAACAAGGGTATGGCCTTTCCGCTCAACGGCTCCGCAGGAGAAGAGCCGGCACGATGCATTCGGAAGATAAACGACATGGCTAATGGTGGTATTGACCCAACCAGAGCCTTCGACCCATGTACGGCCACGAACAGTGCCTTCACCGGGCGCATAAAGCGGCGAGCCGGCTGCAGCAGTGCCGAAAACCATTGGAGAGGCAAACTCCTCATAGGTGTCAAAGTCGTCGAAGTAAGGAGTGATATGTTCCGAAGCACCTGAGTCCATCAGCCAAGTAGTCAACCGATAATCGTCCGAAGACGAGCCATAGAAAGAAGCGGAGATTGATTGCGAAGCCTCAGCGGTAGTAGATACTAGTACATTGGCTGACGAAGACTCAGTTGACGGTAGCGTGCG
>NW_006767305.1:0-2290 GCF_000275845.1 Dichomitus squalens LYAD-421 SS1 | reverse complement strand
TCAAACGACGGTTCTGTGAAAGTCCGGTCCTCTGCATCTATGACCCGGAACGGAAAACGCGAGTTGAGGTCGACGCCTCCGGGTACGCCACCGGTGCGGTCCTGTCTTAAGAGGGCGACGATGGAAAGTTTCACCCGATCGCGTACCACTCCGAGTCCATGAACGATGCTGAACGGAACTACGAGATCTATGACAAGGAGATGCTCGCGATCATCCGTGCCCTGCAAGTGTGGCGTCACTACCTCGAAGGTCTCCCCTCCCAGTTCGAGATTGAGTCGGACCACAAGAATCTCGAGTACTGGAGGACGGCGCAGAACCTCACTCGCAGACAGGCGCGATGGGCCCTGTATCTATCGCGGTTTGACTTCGTCATCACCCACAAGCCTGGTGTCTCTAACGGACGCGCGGACGCGCTGTCGAGACGACCGGACTATCAGCACGGTGATGGTGAAGACAACCTGGCCCGAACGGTGCTCCGTCCCGAACAGTTCCGTATCCTGGCGAGTCGACGAGGACACCTTGCGGTCGTACCGGACAAGGCTCTCCTGAAGCGCATCCGGGAGTGTCAGAACTTCGAACCTGCGGTCGTGGAAGCCCTGAAGCATGTGAAGAAGCTCGGCCCTGCAGCACTGCGAAACGACCTGGTCGATTGGAACATCGAACAGGATCTCCTCCAGTATCGAGGCAAGATCTACATTCCGAATGATCAGGAGCTGCGGACCGAGCTGGTACGGCTTCACCACGACTCTCCTCTGGCAGGACATCCTGGAGTTTGGAAGACGGTCGAGCTGCTGTCGCGCAACTATCACTGGTACGGTATGGCTCAATTCGTGAAGGACTACGTACGGACTTGCCACACCTGCCATTGAGGGAAGACGTCACGCACGAAACCCTATGGACCGCTGCAGCCGAACGAAATCCCGGAGGGTCCGATGCGCATCATGACGACGGACTTCATCGTTGGACTTCCCAAGGTCACGGTAGCCGGAGTCGAGTACGACGCCATTCAGGTCATGGCGGACCGGCACAGCAAGATGGTACACTTCGCTGCAACAGACGAGGAGGTCGACGCTGAAGGAGCTGCTTGAAACCTCATCCGCGATCACGTACGCCTGCACGGCGTTCCGCGAAAGATCATCTCAGACCGAGGACCGCAGTTCTCAAGCAAGTTGTTCCGCGCGGTCCTTAAGGGTCCCGGCATCGAGAGCGCCTTATCGACGGCATACCACCCTCAGACCGACGGTCAGTCCGAACGCTGGAACCAGGAGCTGGAAGCCTACCTCCGCATGTTCTGTTCTCTGCGACGGGACGATTGGGTCCACTGGCTACCAATTGCAGAGTTTGCCTTTAACTCACGGGTTCACTCGGCCACTGGGTACTCGCCCTTCTTCCTGATGTACGGATACGACCCGGAGTTTCACATTCCGGTTCTCGACACGGAAGTACCAGTGGCGGACGAACGGCGAGAGGAACTACGAAAGGCACGGGAGGACGCAACTGCGGCACTGGGTCTGGCGGCCGAACGGATGAAGGAGCACTTTGACAAACACGTTCGAGAGCTACCGACCATCGTAGCTGGACAGAAGGTCTGGCTCGACACCCGCAATCTGCGCATCACGGGGATGCCGCGAAAACTTGTAGATCGGTTGGCTGGACCGTATATGGTCAAGAAACAGGTCGCACCACTGGCCTACGAGCTGGTACTCCCCAAGGACATGCAAATCCACCCCGTCTTTCATGTCTCACTCCTCACACCCCACCAGCACAGTGATCTCCCAGGCCGTCATCCACCCGAGCCAGCCCCTCTCGAAGTGGAGGGGGAGGAAGAATACGAGGTTGACAAAGTCATCGACTCGAGACGTTTCGGCCGATGGAAGAAACTCCAGTACCTCGTTCACTGGAAAGGCTGGGGTAACGAGCACAACAGCTGGGAACCGGCGGAAAACCTGGTACACGCCCCTCAGCTGGTCAAGAATTTCTACGCCAAGTTTCCTTCAAAGCCTCGATCGTGAGGACACGATCCTTTGGAGGGGGGTACTGTCACGAACCGCCCTCACGGCGCTACGTTTCCTTTTCGATTCGGACCACTGCCTCGTACGTTTCCTTATTGTTCACTACTCGCTACGGTTTCCCTTTGTCCACACACGGACAATAGCTCCCTTTGTTCCCACGTCCGCTATTGTCCTACACCCCTTGTACTCCGTACCCATGGCGACGCTATTGTTCTCTAGCGCCCATTGTTCGTTCCCTGTATATAGCTGGATCCCTTGCTACCTGGAGACTCTAGTTT
>NW_006767304.1:0-2292 GCF_000275845.1 Dichomitus squalens LYAD-421 SS1 | reverse complement strand
GTGTTCCATTGCCCGCACCGCATGGGTCTCTCGCCTGTCGTGGGCGTGCACCATGCATGATCATTACGCCAAACGGCCTCTCGCAGATGTTAGCGACTCAGGTCTTCTAGCGTCGGGAGTCACCTGTGCACTCCCGTACTGTCTGCCGATGCTCGCTTCGAACTTCGGAAATGCAGCGTCGTTTTTGGGGTGCGCCTTGTCTTCGTTAATCCATCAACACTCATGCTTATTACAAGCTGCTGTCGTTGACAAACAACTCTCGTACGACGTTCCCCTGTCGTTTAAGATTGTGGCCCCTCGGCTTCCCCCCAGGTGAGTCATCATCAGTCACCATTATGCTCCTCGACTGTGGAGCCTGAGACCCTTGTTTGTGCATCCGTCAGGTATTCACCACGTCAGCCCTCAGCCTCGCTTCTTTGAACCCTGCAGACGCTCCACGGTAGCTGCAGTGCAAATACAACAGGGCCATCCACGTCACCCTTCTCTGTCCACAAAGTCGAGGCAACCTAGGATCCCATTGTTGCGGCGACTGCCTGGCAGGAGGAATGCAACGTCGGATGCTATATTGCATGCACTGCGCCTTGCTCATACGCGTCCTGTGATTCCTGCGAACGACCTACTGAAGTCGGTCTGCGTGCTCTCTTCCATGTCAGACATCTTATGAAGGACACGCGCACGAGCGTGCGACAGCATGTGATGCCGTTTCTTTGGCTGTGGGTCCATATCCATCACTGGTGCTATGCTCGAAGGACAGACCACTCACGTTTGGCTTCATCACGAATAGCTCCCGACTCGAAGAAGATGGCGGCCGTGTCCGGCATTGATTGACAATCTTACGTGGGCGACAGAATGACCGGCCCGGTGAGTATGTGCGCTTCGCTCCCGACTCTTCTTTCCCGGGCTTCACTTCGTCTTGGGCATTGAATCGCCTTCCTTGTCTTTCCCAGCTCACCTCTGTGTGACCTGTAGAAACTCACAGCTCCCCGCTCTGGGAATAGACAGATGGGCCCATCGCTTCTCACTTCTATTTCATAACGCGGGGCCCGCGGAGGAGGACGAGCTGCCCGAACAGGTAACAGACGTTTCGAGGACATTGGCTTTGTGGCGCATGCGGGGGTTCTGTCCCCGGGCGATAGACGCGCGTGCACATTACGTCTTGGATGAGGCGATATATTGGAAGCTTAGCTGGAGATGCATCCAAGGTCGAGGATCCTTCTGCCTACAGCATTCCCTTCGGTTATTGAGGCGATGGCCGCATGCATGGTCCTGCATCCGCCTTCGTCAGGTGGCCCATTGCGGGCCACACTCATGTTCTAGCGCGTCTCCCTGGTCGTCGCAAGTGGGTTCCCTCCTTCGAATTCTCCGAACGTAATGCGGTTTGGACGGCGACCAGCAACGCATCCTGCCGCTGCAGCTCAGAGTCCACTCACTCCCGATCCGGGAGAGACAACTTCCCCTGCGCGGCGTTGGCATTTCCTTTCTGGTGGCGTCGCGGTGCAAGGGCATCGTGGCGTCCGCCCTGTCGATCACTCCCACTGGACTTGGAAGGCGGGTTGCTCGAACGCTTCGGTGGACACGAACCATTAGGCTGCGTCACCGACCAGTACTGGCACTCCACGCAGCGTCCGGACCCCGCGCTCAGTTGAGCGACTGTGTAGAGTTGCTCCCGCGATCGCGGAGTCTCTACACTGTCGCGGCGACAAGAACGGAGTCTGACATCTGAGATGCGGCGGAGCACGAGCCGGGCGCCATATAGGCTAGCGCACTGCACGGTGCGATTAGGTTTGCGAGCGTCCCACTGGCAAGAGGTACAGTTTGGCCTGCATGGAGCCTTAATGGGCATCCCTTCTCTTCACTGTCTCCTAATCATCATGCTGTCCCGGCATCGCGCTGACGACGACCTGCATGCGATTCCGGTAGTCCGATTCCGGTAGTCCGCAAACTTTGTTGAAACTCCGGCCTCGGCATGTACTCTGAACAGCGCATACGCCCCTCATACACGCACGGGTCGATGATGCACGCGCATCGGTATGTCCACACAGCAATACCTGCGGCGAAGAGCACGCCATATGCACGGTACGTCCATGCGCCGGAATGGCCGCTACCAGTGGTATGTGGGCTCCCTTCTGCGACGCGCGTCCGGCAGCTCGGAAATGTTCTTGCCAACAGCTGGCGGTTCGTCGCGCGCTTTCCGCGCCAAATCCATCTGCCAGACTGGCTCCCAAACAACAGGCAATAGGACATCCCTTAGCGAACGGCTCCGAGCAGACACCGCTAAAGGGGATGGGCGAA
>NW_006767303.1:0-2293 GCF_000275845.1 Dichomitus squalens LYAD-421 SS1 | reverse complement strand
TAGCCCATCCCAATTTGGACACTGTAGATACGTTCCCACAGCCGCATGCTACGTTCCCGTGATCGCCATGCCCTTGCCTTTTCTTTCTCGCCCTTTATTCTCTCTTTGTCATCTTCACTGCCTCGCTCTCGCGCCTTGTCCTTGGTTGCTAAGCAGCCCCTCTAGTATATAAGGACCCCCTTAGGCGCTCCCTAGTCTCCATCTCGACCTCTTGGTCATTGGGACTAGGTGAGTGACCATAGTGTTGTACTTCCCTTCGAGTGCTAATGTATAACTTGGTCATTGGGACTAGTCTGTCGCTGTCTGCGTGAAGACTAGCTTTCACAGGTCTTGTGCCCTCGTGCCGACCTCCGCTCTGCCCTCGTTGAGTTTCTTGCTACGTTTATCCCTCTTTATCTCCCTTTTTCCCTTTCGGCTCCTTGCCGCTCGCCTACGAGGTCGTCGCCGAACGTCGACCCGAGTCTACGTGCCTAGTCGCCGCGACATTAGGTCGAGATCTCTCCTCCGGTGCTGACGCTCTGAACAAGAGTGTCCCCGCCGCTGCTACATTGTCCCCCCCACCCTGGACTGCGCCGGCAGACCTCACGCGTGGGACGCTGAAGATCAAGACTACTGTCACCGACGGAAGGACCTAGACGACGGACTCTGGTACTGGGTACTGTGCGAGTAAAACCCCTGCCCAAACCGTCACCACCGTCCTGCTCGGATCAACTGGAACGCCTTTTCGGACGAGTTCATCCCAGTTCCTGACTCCCCCGTTGCTGAGTCGCCCACGACTCGATCCCCCATCCCCGGTACTCCGACTGACGAGCTTGAAGTAGCGCTACTCATCGCGCTTCCCCCATCCCCTATCATCCCCCCAACCCGTCCACCGTCCGCTCCACCCATCATGGGACAACAAGGCGGACAACTGCAGACGACAGGCCCCGCCAACAACCCCCAGCAGACCCAACCGGGCACCCAGACGGCAACGCAACCCCCGGACCCCATGACGGTATTACTCCAGTCGATGACTCTCCTCACCCAGTCCATGGCGCAGCTCGCAAACTCGATCACCGGGACCAGCAGTCTGAAGGCTGTTCAGAAGCCCTCCGCCTTCAAAGGCGAACAAGGAGGTGAGGCACGGCGTTTCCTGGCAGCGTTCACCCTTTGGGCCATGTCCCAAGGTTCGACGCTCAACCATGTCGATGCCATGGGCAACGCGATCAGCGCGCGGGACAACCAGTGGATTCGGGCGGTCCTCTCGTTTATGCAGGACAGCGCAGCTCTTTGGGCCACTCCGGCGATGGAGGAGATCACGCAGGGCACCACCCCGTTCAAAGGATCGTGGACCGAGTTCCGTACTCAGTTCAAGGCCCGTTTCGAGACGGTTGACGAGGCGGTCGACGCAAAGGAACATCTCCGTACGCTATGGCAAGGCACCATGACCGTTCCGGAGTACGCCGCACGGTTCAATGAGCTCTCCACCCGCACCGGCTACTCCAAGGCAGACCTCCGCGACCGCTTTTACGAACACCTTGCGGACTCCATCAAGGACAAGCTGGTGCACACGGCAAGGCCAATTGCGTCCCTGGACGATCTCATCACCGTCTCCTCAGACATCGATGTCCGGGTCCGCCAACGCCGTGCCGAACGGGATCGTCAGCGCGGACGCACCACCACTCCCACCACCGCGACAAAGCCGGCTGTACTGCTGCACGCCACCCCCTTCACGCCGCCTACTAGAGACCCAAATGCGATGGACATCGACGCGACCCGTAAGCGCGAAGAGTTCAACCGCCTCATGCGCGGCAAGTGCTATGGTTGCGGGTCTACGGCGCACGTCAAGAAGGACGGTGGCCACGACCGGGACGTCTGCAACTACTGTCGCCGTGTAGGGCACCGCGAGACGGTGTGCATGGACAAGTTCCTGAAGAAGCCCCGCTCACAGAGGCTCGCCGCCACGGACGAGGGACCGGAGGAGCCCCAAGTTGCAGCGTCAACGTCGACGTCAGCGGATGCCGGAGCGACCAACGCCCTCATCGCCCAGCTCATGGAGCAGCAGAAGGCCCTCGCTGACCAACTCGCCTCTCTGCAGAAGTCTTTTTAGAGCGGGCGCGCGCGAAAGCTGCCGCAGCGGCGCCCTCTGGTACGACTACGGACTCCTCGCCTCCCCAGATCCCTGACCCCTGCCTGTACGATAGCATTAGTTCGTGTATCATTCCTGAATTGAACCCATCTAGCTCGCATTTCCGCGTCAGTGTGATTCTCAAAGGCAGAAACCGTAGTGTACGTTCCGCAGCTATGATAGACA
>NW_006767302.1:0-2294 GCF_000275845.1 Dichomitus squalens LYAD-421 SS1 | reverse complement strand
AAATATTTGAGAAGTCCAAGCCAACGTGTAGGGACACTACGCCTTCTTGGGCTTCCTTCCGCGTCCCGACCTCTTACCGCCGCGCCGGGAAGTACCACCCATGGCCTCGTGGTTGCCTGTCCCCTGGGTCTCCGTCCCTCCAATCTCTGTCCCATGGGTCTCCATGGCCTGGGTAGCACCACTCCCACCGCTCAACGCCCCGCTACGACACAAGCTACAGATTAGTATAGTTCATCCACCACGTATAGCACAGCACTTACTCTGCGACGCTTTTCCTCTTCTTGGGTGGAGGGACGCTCCCCACATCCACCGTCGCCGTGGCATCAGTGTCCGGGTTGCCTTGAGAGCGCCCCCGCAGTACTCTCGTCGATGGTGCAACGTTAGCCTTGGGACGGCCCCTCTTCTTCTGCCCAGGAGCCTGTGCCCCATCTCCCCCCCGTTCGTCTGTCATCTCCTCACCGCCCTTTCCCACTTCGACCTGAGCGCTCTCTGCAGGTGGATGCTCTTGCAGTGGAGGCTCGCCCACGCCTACGTTGAGGACAGGCTGCGACACTTCGCCCATGTGCACGTCAAGGTCAGGTTGCGACACCTCCCCTGATCGCTCATCGGGAAAAGTTTCGAAATCACTGGATGCTGGCATAAACGTCTCGCGATCCACGACCGACGGCAACGTGCAAGGGGTTGACGTCACACTTGCGGGCAACTCCTCCTGCGACCTGTATCCAGCGTCCTCCTCGTGGATGGGGAACAAGGGCGGAAGGACACTGGCAGGTTTCACCTGCACGTTGGGGGAATCCCTCCCTCCCACCTTGCTCCTAGCAGGCGATCTAAGCACCTCCCACGTGCGCCGGCTTCTGGGAGTGTACGGTACGCGGGGTTCGCCATGGGAGGCACGCTCCAACGTCGCGGGAGTGGAGCCCGCCCGTGCGTACGCTGGGCGCGTGGGAGCTGGCTCTGGGGGAACAGACGACGTGCGGTGTGGAGTCACAGTTGCTGGCGGGACTATGCTGGGGGGGAACTGCGCCCCAGGGGCGTGCCGCGGATCCGAATTCCGCGGGGCGTTTGAACCAGGCTCTGCGTGCTGCGCTTCTTGGATAGAAGGTGTGTTCTGTTCTGGAGCATCCGCCTCTGGCACAGAGGCGCTACCGGCGACCGACGTCTCATAATCGTGGGGTAGAGAGGTGTCGTTATGCGCCCGCATGCCCGTTTGGGATCCAGGGCCATCATGTGACTCTTGCCCTGGGGTATCTACCACGTTATCCAACTCGCTCGGCCCGGGCAGTTCGGAACTTGGCGTTGATGGGAGCGGAACTTGCCCCTCGGTGTCGTCGACCTTCTTGAACCCAAAGCGAGGGCCAGTTTCCTGGGCTTTCCATAGTCGATGGTATATCTGCACCAGATCGGCAGGTTCCAATTGGAAAGGGTCGGACTTGAACATGTCTACCCAATCCCCGTCCACAAAGGACGTCGGGGAGCGAATCACATCCTCCATTGCGAAAGCGTCCGGCTCATTCCCGCTTTCAGCTACATATGTTGTTACGTTCAGCCCAACTTGGGTAGACCAGGGGACACCACTCACCCCACACTTCCTTGAAGTAGGCGCGTAACGCGCGCTTCATCCAGAGGACATCCTCACTTCCCGTCCACTTGCGCAAACGCACAGCGCCCTCCTTGTCGTAATCCACCTCCCGTTCACGGGCCTTCGGATTGACGCCTTCCATGTCTGCTGAGCACAAGGACATGTCCTAAGGACGTGTTTGCTTACCTACAACTGTGGATACCCATTTCATCCACCGTTCATCCTCTTCCGGTGAAGCACCGCCGTCGAAGTGGGCGAACATGATCGCTTTCTCATCCTCGGTCAACGAAAAACTGAATTGCGTCCTGTCAATGGGAAGGACATCTCCTCACCAGATGGACTCACTCTTCATAGATGAGCTGCCCATCAGGGGCCCTGTAAGCCAAGCGCACCGCGAAGCACGCCTTGCCTATTTTGGAGGGCCCTATGCCGATTAGGTCAGTCAGCAAGCTAACAAGCAGCTTTGTGACGCTGAGCTGATTGCTGCAATCCGGGATTAGCGTACACTCAACCAGCAGATGGGCAGCCCAACGCACATGTAACATTGCTCATCGTCAGGCACGCTCAGCTCCTCCGCTTTTTTTACCCACTCGGACCGCTCCGCCTCCTCCAGCTCGTTGTGCCAAATGTACGACGCGCACCTCGACCATCCCCCTATCTTATTCCCGCCCATAGCTTCGATGCGCTCCTGCACGCGGGCGTTGTTCTCGCTACC
>NW_006767301.1:0-2294 GCF_000275845.1 Dichomitus squalens LYAD-421 SS1 | reverse complement strand
AACCCACCTTCCCTAAGTCTGCGTCGTCCAATCACAGCCTCGCCTATGTCTAGCACGAGCAGCGACAGCGACCACGACGACGGCGAGGTAGTCCCCATCGCCGAGCTCCTCAAATGGATGCGGTACGACGTCCCTAACCGCAAGTATGTGCTCTTCATTTGTTTGCAGACGTGACAATCTGACTATATGCGCTATCACTAGGTCGACCAAGCTCATCCGCAAGTACAACAAGGCTGCACGCAGCATTGCCCCAATGTATAGCCCGTTCATGCAGGCCAATGCCGCCTTCTCTGTCGGGCTAGACATTGAAATCGAAGGCAACGACGACGAGGACGACGCAACGGATCCGCGCTCCTGCCGACGAAACAGCTATCATCGCGCGGGTAACGAGGGATCTGGCATGTTCGTGAAACCGCCTCTGTTCCGGTCTCCTGCACTGACCTAGGCACCCCCGCCGTGCTCTCCCTACCTCCACCACTTTTGCGCTTCAATTTGGTGACATCGCTGACATGCACACTCTTCTTAGTGGGTACGGATGGGACATCAGCTCGCATCACGTTGCATGTGAGCACATGCTTCGTGTCATGCCAAACCTCAAGAGCGACCTCGATTACCTTCTGCGGGACCCGGACAGAGTGCGCGACTACGGCAAATACGTGCGTACCAGAACTGAATCAAACTTGTACTAACAAGGTTACGTGTCACAGGTCAACAGTCGGGTTCGCGCGAGACGTCGCGACGATTGCGGAAAATTTCGTGACGAGGTTCTCAATTTGATGCGCCATATTCCAGAATTTGCGCACCTCAACATTGTGCATATTGAGAAGGCCGAATGCGGGTGGAAGAATGACTTGACGGCGCGCCTCCTGTGTCCTATGCAACTGATCCCCAGATTTGATCGTGATCCCACTCAGTAAGCTCCTATTGTTTGTCTTGTTGATGGCTCACTACATCTTACCTAGGTTCCGTGCTGATGTGCGCAATGCCAAGACCGAGATTCATTGCGACGACTTCTTCTCGGCTTTGTATGATACTGACATGCATGATCCGGAGGATTTTCTCAGTGGCCTGTTTCGTGGGCCACTCCTCCTCAAAGTGAGTGGGTGATATGTCACCCAATGTGCATGCTAACATTGTTCTGCTAGACGTTTGAATGGTTGTTCTGCGGCCGAAAAGTGGCTAGGAGGACACTACAATTCAGCGAGAAGGCGTCCGGCAAGGAGCCGTTCCTCGCTGCGTACAAGATAACCCAAGTCACACCCCAGATGATTGCCTACGCCGCTTGTATCGTGAGTCGATATGTCGATGCTCACGATGTGTTGCTTCTCACACCTGCGCAGCTCCGATTTGCTCTGAACAGCCAGAGTGAGTGGTCCCGAAAAGACGGCAATTTCGACGTGACAGGTTTCCACACCAACGTCGCGATGTCCTTCATCCTCGACGAATGGGCGGATGACACTCTGGCCTGGTGGGACAAGTGTGTGACATCGTTCAATATCATCACCGTGTACTGACCGCACCTAGGGCGATTTTTGGATCAGCGAAGGGTGCGTCCAGTGCAGCCCCTGTCATTGTTGGTCCTCGCACAGGCTCCATGGCGGCACAGCTTGCCGATCGGATTGCCGCTCAAGCATCCTCCAGATAAAATGTGCACTAACTCCCAACCAGTGTACGTAGTGCGCACAACATGTGTTCGGCCGCTCACCTGTCACGCGTTGCAGTGTTCAATACGGCATCGGCATCGGCATCTACGTCGAGGATTCCTCAAGTGCACGGCCCCTCGTCTTCTTCGTCTGAGTCGCCCTCGCCTCCGCCTAGTCAGAATAACTACACTCCTAGGGCCTCTCATCCTTCACCTCCCCAGCCGTCGCTGAATTCGGCACCTGCGAAAGTCGACGACTCTGAGGCAATCAACAGCGACCTTGATGTTTTGGTTCGGATAACGTGCAAAAAGGATTTGCAGGCAGTACTGTGGATCCGTCCAGTCATGCTCGCCCAGGGACATCAGGAAAATGTCACGGACTTGTACAGGTACTTGGGGTACTTGGCCAAGTACCTCAAGTATCCCAAGTACCTCAAGTACCCCAAGTCCAATGGACTTGGCCAAGTCGGGTGGGTCAACTTGGCCAAGTACCAGGTACTTGGCCAAGTCCTCCAAGTCCCTGTTCAAGTTCATGCCCAAGTTCACTGTGAGATGTATTGAATAAAGATGATATGCATGGAAGTAAATCAAAGGACAGCTGCTCTTGATCAAGGTCAAGTGTACAATATTTGTTAGTGGGTGCAGCGGCGGC
>NW_006767300.1:0-2296 GCF_000275845.1 Dichomitus squalens LYAD-421 SS1 | reverse complement strand
CTAATACAGCCGTCACAAGATATGGAACGGCACAGCCGGTTACTGCAATAACCGAGGCTATACTACTCATGTGGTACACACACAGCTTCGCTGTGTACGCACTGCTTCTCTGTGCGACTGTGCATCCTGGGAATGTACTGTATAGTACTACGTAGCCACAGATGTACAGTAGTATATATAGGGGACCTCTGTACCCCCAATCTACAGTTCAGTTCACTCGAACATCTCCTCTCATCGCTCTAACAAGCCTCTTACAACCAACAACCCTTCTAGGTGAGTTGCAGGCTATCCGCTGTCGTTGCCACCCGTGGGAGAGGCCTTCGCCCCCCCGGGTTCAACAATAGATTCGTACCGCGCAACAGGAGAGAACGTCTCGTGATAGTTCTCACCCCAAACCTGGGTGAAACCCCGTGCAACCAACCGTGCCTTAAACCGACCATCGTGCTTCTCGTCGTAGACCCATCTACAAGAGACGACAGGCTTATCTTTGGGACGAGGCACTAGAACCCAGGTTTTGTTCTCGATCAGCGAATCGTATTCAGCTTTCTCGGCAGCACGCCAGAGATCAGCCTTTGGAGAACGCATTGCTTCATGCCAATTACGAGGAATGCCTGGTTTGTACTGCGCTGCATCAAGAAGCAACTCAAGTAAAGCATCTGCATCCCCGGGGTTAGGCACATCAGAGCGAGAGCCATCAGGACGAGTACGAGCGTCGACCTGAGAAGGACGATTAGAGCCCTCAGCTTCAGCATTGTCCTTTTCCCATCGAGGATTACGACCTGCACCTTGTCGATTCGAACGTCTGGGAGGCGGAGCCTGAGGGTTGACTCCCACTGGCTCATGACGATTACGAACATGTCGAGGTCGTGGTGGAGGTTGCTCTATAGGAGGTGGTTGTTGCGGTTGCTGTTGCTCTTGAGCAGGCAGTGTGGGAGGTCGTTGAGGAGGTGGTGGTTGTGCAGGCTCGAGATCGTCAAAGTCAATCTCGTTGCCATCGGGTAAAGGAATCCTAAAGCCCTCATTTGATGGAGAGCCCTCAGAATCCGAGGAAGAGTCTGAAGACGAATCGTCGTCTTGAAGATCTGGGAATGGATTATCCCCTGGGGTAACGGGGCGATTGCCGGGTTCCTTACGTGCAGGGAAGACACTCTCATCGAAGGTCACATCGTGAGACACAACGATTGAGTGCTTAGCAGGGTTCCAAAACAGATACCCCTTGGTCCCATCTGCATAACCCACAAACGTCATCTCGATTGCCTTCTTCTCGAGTTTCTGATGGTGGTCTTTCTGCACGTGAACAAAGGCTTTGCAGCCAAACACACGGAAGTAGGAGACATCAGGGACAGTTCTGTTCCAAACCGTGATAGGAGCACGCCATTTCAGGCGGCGCATTGGTTGACAATTGTACAGATGAACGGCACAGGCGACAGCGAGTTGCCAGAAACCGTGAGATAAGCCAGCCATGTGAAGCATCGACAAGGCTTTCTCCATGATGGTATGGTTCCAATGCTCAGCACGTCCATTCTGCTGCGGCGAATCAGGTGCAGACTTCTGATGTTCGATCCCATACTCCTTCAGAATCGATGTGAATGCTTCTGAAGTAAACTCCGTTCCTCGATCCGAGCGGACGGTCTTGATCTTGTAACCGGTACTGGTCTCAGCCCAAGCCTTGAATTCGCGAAAGGCTTGATGGGCCTGGTTCTTGTGGCGAAGAAAGTACGTGTGCCCAACACCAGAGCAGTCATCAAGAAACGAGACGTAATGAAGGTTGTGTCCATTGATCGATTCCGTGCCCATGGGTCCGTCCTCGTCTGTATGAATGAGTTCGCAAGGGACGGTGGCACGCTTCTCAGAGGGAGGAAACGGTAGTCGATGAGACTTGCCCCACTCGCAGCCTTCACAGACAGGCGCGTTAGCAGGCGGAGGATCGATATGATCAACACCTTTAGAGTTCGCAGGCAGACGCGAAATAGCTTCTTTGGAGGGATGTCCAAGTCGACGATGCCACGTCCAGTAGTCAGTGACAGCCGGCTGAACAGAAGCCTTTGCGTCGCCCTTCGCAAGAATTTGGAGGAACATGTAGTAGACGTTCGAGGTTTCAATGTACTTCCCCTCGAGTATCTTAGTTCCTTCAATCGTCATACCAGATTTTGGTGCTTCAGAGAGCGACCGAGAGAAGATAGAACAGCGCTTTCCACCAGCAACAAGGGTATGGCCTTTCCGCTCAACGGCTCCACAGGAGAAGAGCCGGCACGATGCATTCGGAAGATAAACGACGTGGCTAATGGTGGTATTG
>NW_006767299.1:0-2297 GCF_000275845.1 Dichomitus squalens LYAD-421 SS1 | reverse complement strand
TAGATGAGGTCATCGCGCACTTCCCACTCGAGGAGTCCGTTCGCCAGTTTCCGAGGGCCCTTCTCCTTGAGGATGCGGAGAGCCTCGACGACTTCAGGGTCGAGTACCTGTGCGTCTCGAATCTCCTGCTCCAGGGTGCTCGTATCCGTAAGTGTGGCTGACAGAGAGACGAACCGCTCGGGTCCCAGTACGATCTGATCTCGGTTGTCCTCTGCGTCCGTAGTCTGGTGGGTTGGGAGGCGAGAGAGGGGATCGGCTTGGGTGTTCGTCTTGCCAGGCTTGTGCGTGAGGCGGAAGTCGAAGCGGCTGAGGTATAGAGACCACCGAGCCTGTCGACGAGTGAGGTTCCGTGCGGTGCGCCAGTACTCAAGATTACGGTGATCGGTGACGATCTCGAAGGGTTCGGGGAGTCCCTCCAGGTAGCGTCGCCAGTCTTCGAGAGCACGGATGATTGCCAGCATCTCTCGGTCGTAAATCTCGTAGTTCCGTTCCGCTTCAGCCATCGACTCCGATCGGTAGGCCACTGGATGCCAGAGATCGTCGCCCAGCTTCTGCAGTAGGACTCCTCCGGTCGCGAAGCCGGAGGCGTCCACTTCGATCCGCGTGGGCCGAGCCGGATCCCAGGAAACAAGCACGGGTTCGCTCGTAAACGCATCCTTGAGGGCTTGGAAGGCCAGTCGCTGTGCAGTCCCCCAGGTCCAGGAAACGTCCTTCTTGGTCAGGTCGTTGAGCGGTCTCGCGAGCTTGGAGAAGTCTCGGATGAATCGACGGTAGAAGTTGGCAAACCCTAGGAAGCCGCGCAGGTCGCGCAGGTTCTTGGGGGCGGGCCACGCTGTGACGGCTCTGACCTTGACCGGGTCCATGGCCACTTCGCCTTCACGGATGATCAGGCCGAGGTACTCTACCTCTGTCTTCTCGAACTCGCACTTCTCTGGTCGCAGGTAGAGGTCGTGTTCCTGGAGTCGTTTTAGCACTTCGTGGGTTACGGCACGGTGCTCTTCGAGGGTCATGCTGAAGATGAGGATGTCGTCCAGGTAGACCGCGACTTTCCCTGCAGCGATCAGATCGGCAAAGATCGAGTTCATCAGGGCTTGGAACGTGGCAGGGGAGTTGGTAAGTCCGAACAGCATAACCCGCGGTTCGAATAGGCCTCGATCGTGGACCGTAAACGCGGCTTTCCACTCGTCGCCCTCCTTGATGCGGACGTTGTGGTAGCCCCAGCGAATGTCAAACTTGGTGAAGTACTTGGCCTGGCGCAGGCGACTGATGATGTCGGACGCAAGGGGGAGAGGGTACCGGTTCTTCACCGTGATCTCGTTGAGCTTGCGATAGTCCTGGACTAGACGGAGCTTGCCATCCTTCTTCTTTACGAAGAAGACCGGGGACGCCATGGGGGACTTGGAGGGGACGATGTAGCCTTTCCGAAGGTTTTCCTCGAGGAACCGATCGACTTCCTCCTGCTCGTTAGGCGACATCGGGTAGGCCTTGGAGCGTAGAGTTTCAGGGGCGTCGGGTTTGAGGTCGATGGCATGATCGTACGGTTTGTGTTTCGGGAGGCGCTCCGATTCGGTCTCCGAGAAGACCTTCGAGTACTGTCGGTACTCTTCCGGGACAATCTCCTCGAACGTGCGTTTGGGCTTGTCCTGGTTGGCCTTCTGTGCGAGCTCAGTGGAGTAGGTGTACCCCGCGGCGCACCACAACTCCTCGGTCGTGTCCTCCAGAACCTTGGCCTTCCACCACTTCCTTCGCTGCACCCGGTTGGCGGCGATCCGCTCAATACCGGGTTTCCATTCCGCCTCGGCCTCGGTTTCCTCCGCACCAACCTCCATGGTGCCCTCCTGCCAGTCAATGTCCGGATTGACCCTGCGAAGCCAAGGTAAGCCTAATACGACGTCTTCGGGGCCCAGGTCTGTAACTAAGAATTCGAGCCATTCCGTGTAGTCGCCCATAAGTACTTGTAATCTAACGTAATGGGATATGCTGCCTGCGCTGTTCTTGGAGCCATCGATGTTGTAAAGGGGAATGTCTCTAGCTAACCTATGTAAATAGACGTTGTTCTTTTTCACGAAACGGTGGCTGATGAAAAGGGCCGTTGCCCCACTGTCTATCATAGCTGCGGAACGTATACTACGGTTTCTGCCTTTGAGTATCACACTGACACGGAAATGCGAGCTAGACGGGCTTAATTCGGGAATGGTACACGAACTAATGCTATCGTACACGCAGGGGTCAGGGATCTGGGGAGGCGGAGAGTCCGTAGTCGTACTAGGGGGCGCCGCTGCGGCAGCTTTCGCGCG
>NW_006767298.1:0-2299 GCF_000275845.1 Dichomitus squalens LYAD-421 SS1 | reverse complement strand
GCTGTCTGGCACAAGTTTGAAGGCCTTATCGCTTCGGATCGCATGAATGACCAGAAGCCCATCCAGCACCAGTTTGACCAACTCGTCACTCGTCTCAAGGAGATTAAGGATAGTGGCCTTGCACTCCCTGAGAATTTCCAGGTGATGCTTGTCCTGTCCAAGATCCCTGAGTCCTATCGCAACCTGATCTCTGGCCTCTCGGTCGAGCTCAAAGATCTCAAGGTCGATACGGTTCGCGAGAAGACCCTCGCCTACGAGAATATCCAGAAGACGGGTATGGCAAACCGCACTTCGGCGACTCGTGTTTCTCAGACCAAGCCCAAGAAGAAAGGCCCTTGTGGTCACTGCGGCGGCAAGACTCACGACGAATCTTCTTGTTGGAAGAAGTATCCTGAGAAGAAGCCAAAGGGTGGGGGGAACAAGAAGGACGAGAAGGGCAAGGGAAAGGACAATGGACCTCCGCATAATCACTCGCACGCTACCGTCAATGAGTCTTCGTCAGCCAATGTACTAGTATCTACTACTGCTGAAGCCTCGCAATCGATCTCCGCTTCTTTCTACGGCTCGTCTTCGGACGATTATCGGTTGACTACTTGGCTGATGGACCCAGGTGCTTCGGAACACATCACTCCTTATTTCGACGACTTCGACACCTATGAGGAGTTTGCCTCTCCAATGGTCTTCGGCACTGCTGCAGCTGGTTCGCCGCTTTATGCGCCCGGTGAAGGCACTGTTCGTGGCCGTACATGGGTCGAAGGCTCTGGTTGGGTCAATACCACCATTAGCCATGTTGTTTATCTTCCGAATGCATCGTGCCGGCTCTTCTCCTGTGGAGCTGTTGAGCGGAAAGGCCACACCCTTGTTGCTGGTGGAAAGCGCTGTTCTATCTTCTCTCGGTCGCTCTCTGAAGCACCGAAAACTGGTATGACGATTGAAGGAACTAAGATACTTGAGGGGAAGTACATCGAAACCTCGAACGTCTACTACACGTTCCTCCAAATTCCTGCGAAGGGCGACGCAAAGGCTTCTGTTCAGCCGGCTGTCACTGACTACTGGACGTGGCATCGTCGACTTGGACATCCCTCCAAAGAAGCTGTTTCGCGTCTGTCTGCGAACTCTAAAGGTGTTGATCATATCAATCCTCCGCCTGCTAACGCGCCTGTCTGTGAAGGCTGCGAGTGGGGCAAGTCTCATCGACTACCGTTTCCTCCCTCTGAGAAGTGTGCCACCGTTCCTTGCGAACTCATTCATACTGCTGAGGATGGACCCATGGGCACGGAATCGATCAACGGACACAACCTTCATTACGTCTTGTTTCTTGATGACTGTTCTGGTGTTGGGCGCACGTACTTTCTTCGCCACAAGAACCAGGCCCATCAAGCCTTTCGCGAATTCAAGGCTTGGGCTGAGACCAGTACAGGTTACAAGATCAAGACTGTCCGCTCGGATCGAGGAACGGAGTTTACTTCGGAAGCGTTCACATCGATTCTGAAGGAGTATGGGATCGAACATCAGAAATCCACACCTGATTCGCCGCAGCAGAATGGATGTGCTGAGCGTTGGAACCGTACCATCATGGAGAAAGCCTTGTAAATGCTTCACATGGCTGGCTTATCTCATGGTTTCTGGCAACTTGCCGTCGCCTGTGCCGTTCATCTGTACAATTGTCAACCAATGCGCCGCCTGAAATGGCGTGCTCCTATCACGGTTTGGAATGGGACTGTCCCTGACGTCTCCTACTTCTGTGTGTTTGGCTGCAAAGCCTTTGTTCACGTGCAGAAAGACCACCGTCAGAAACTCGAGAAGAAGGCAATCGAGATGACATTTGTGGGTTATGCAGATGGGACCAAGGGGTATCTGTTTTGAAACCCTGCTAAGCACTCGATCATTGTGTCTCGCGATGTGACCTTCGATGAGAGTGTCTTCCCTGCACGTAAGGAACCCGGCAATCGCCCCGTTACCCCAGGGGACAATCCGTTCCCAGATCTCCAAGATGACGATTCGTCTTCAGACTCTTCCTCGGATTCTGAGGGCTCTCCATCAAATGAGGGCTTTAGGATTCCTTTACCTGATGGCAACGAAATTGACTTCGATGATCTCGAGCCTGCACAACCACCACCTCCTCAACAACCTCCCACACCGCCTGCTCAAGAGCAACCGCAACCGCAACAACCACCTCCTGTAGAGCAACCTCCACCACGACCTCGACACGTTCGTAATCGTCATGAGCCAGTGGGAGTCAACCCTCAGGCTCCGCCTCCTAGACGTTCGAATCGTCAAGGTGCAGGTCGCAATCCTC
>NW_006767297.1:0-2306 GCF_000275845.1 Dichomitus squalens LYAD-421 SS1 | reverse complement strand
GTAGACGTAGTCGAGAACATGTAACCGTTTAGCCAGAATGAACATTCACGTCACCGCGCACGCCGCCGTACCGAACGCTTGCATGGGCGTCCATCAAGCGTGCACGCCCGTCCTTCCCGATGCCGCTCAACGATTACGCGCAGACCGGTAAGCAGGTCCGTGCGTCGCGACGCGAACAGGACGCAATTCAGTCGTCCGAGAGGTTGCACGACCGCAGCGTGCCGTGCAGTCTATCCGGCGGCGGGGTTTCGGTGCAATCCCAGCCCGAAATGCGAATTCTGCCTCCGCAGCCCTTTCCGTGTGGCGGTAAACCGCCCCGCACGGACTGCAGTGCTCGTTCCGCACCGAACGCGCTCGGTTTCGCTATCCCCCGAGGTGTTCTGAAAATGCGCACTTTGGGCGATTTCTGTTGCGTCCGAAAGCGCATCCCCTCGCCGACGTCTGCCCTGCACGCAGAGACTGCAAAATCTGTCTCAATAGTGAGCTGCGTACACGGAACAGATGTCTGTCCCGTTTGCCCAGCACGGAGGGGCGTTCTGAAACCCAGGAATTTCCTCGGGCTCATGGGCGCTGCTTGAGGACGACATGGTGTACCGGCCGCGCCGCTCGTCCGACGGCCTCGATACAAGTTGGGAATCGTTCTGTGGTGCGAGGGATGCTCAGGATGACCGACAGGCATTCGTGCAACACTATGTCTGTGTCGTGAGGGGGCGATTTGTTATGGAAATGTGCCAAATCTGACAAAAAACGCGATTCGTCCTCGCCATTCGTCTCCAATTGACAGGCAAATGGGTGTACGACAACACATACATCGTTCTGCAACAGCGAGCACAGGTTTTGGGAGGATACGAAGCCGTCTGGAATTTGGTCATTTTGGCCGATTTCATGGCCCCCGGACGAGAACGTCGTCCCCCGCTTCGTGTGCTCATACGACGGCCGGGAAACTGCCGGAAATGTAAGCTACTGCATTTTTTGCACCGAACGCACCCAGTATCGTCGTCCGCGGACGACTTTCGAAATTGCGCACTTTCGGGTGATTTCATCGCGTCCGAAAGTGCGCACGCTCTCCTGTGCCGTTTCTGCGTTCAGACGCTGCGGAAACAATGTAGGGAATGTATTGTGCATACGCCCCGCTCATCTAAGCTCTTTTCCCCGCCCAGCGAGCTGTTCTCAAATCCTGCATTCCAGTCAGGTCCATGGGCGCTGCCCTGGTACCTCGAGGACGAGATGGGTATACCGGCCGCGCTGCTGGTCCGGCAGCCTCGGAACATATTACATATTGTTAATTCATCCCAGCGGTGCGTAGGACCATCGTTCTGCATCCGTACAAGCAGTAGCCGACACGCGAGGGAGCGTTCTCTGCAAGAAAAGCAGGAAATGCGACCGAATCCGCGAATTCGCCTTGCAACGGTCCCCCTCGCGGCCGGAAACTGACACAAACCTGATGAGTTCACAGTTATGAGATGGGAATCACACGCTCTGGGCGAATGCGAAGCGGTTTGAAATCCGGTCGGTTTGACCGGTTTCATGGCTTCCAAATGACAACATCGTCCCTCGCCTCGTGTACGCATGCGACGGCCTGGGAAGCGGCGCGCACTGTGCGTGATGTACTCGGACATTGTTCTCCTGCCGATTTTCCCAAGCTGAAAGCACATCTGGAAGGCCGCCTCAGCGGGGTTGCTGGCAGCGGGCGGGCCCTTGAGGAAGGCAGGGTCACAATGTCTGCATTTCGATACAGCAACTCTCCTAACACATAGTACCGACTCCTACATAAGTATCTGAGTCTGGGAATCCTTCCTGGTGAGTCACGAAACCGGGGGATAAGACGGCAAATGCAAATCAGCATTCTGACGACACCCCCGGCAGCCGCGTTCACGAAGGCGCCTCGTCGGCCTTCCCACAGAGCTGGTGTGTCTCGATAGGCTAACGCACGCGCTGCTATTGTGGTACGTGAAGCTGCAAATGAGTCTGATGAGATTTCAAACAGCTGACTTGCCTTGACGACCAGACATCGGCGGCCGAGATACAAGCACTCATATGCTGGCGGTGTTTGTGAATAGGCAAGCGATCGCGTAGTTTGTAGGTCCACGACCGGCAATCAATTCGTGCTATACATATCGGCCGCCCCATACTCGCAATCGCGTGTGAGAGATTATCATTGCAACAGGAACAGGAAGTACATAGATACCGTACCAGCGGACACAAGCGTCCCTGAAGCCCCCGCGAACGACGTGCAAACGGAGCTCCATGCACGGCTTTGGTGCTTCCAAAGGAGTGTTTGATAGCACGCAACAACAGTTACGGCA
>NW_006767296.1:0-2308 GCF_000275845.1 Dichomitus squalens LYAD-421 SS1 | reverse complement strand
ACCTACCAGGAAGGATTACTTCTCGATCGACCAGTAGCACCAACGCCTCAGAGACAGGCATCTATCGAACTCATCCGTCAACGGACGCTTGACCGGATCGGAAGGACTCACGCACGAGCCGTCCTTCATAGCCCAATTTGGAACGAATATCGCCTGAGCATCGGCTCTTGGACACCGGACCAGGCGAGCCTCGAGTTTACTATCCTTGACGAACTCGAGCATTGGGTACTCCGTGACGACGGGTACGACGCGGACGACAAACTACCATCACTCGTCAACACCGAGCAAGAATCATCGGCAGGCAACCCCTCAAGCCCCGAACCACTAGACATCTTCTCCTTCCTTACGAGAATTCGGGACAACGCGAGCGCGTTGTACGACATCACCAACCACCACCCAACCCTCACCCCGATCTCCGAGCAAGCACACATCCAGGTTCTCATCGAACAGGTTCAGCAGGTCGTCAACTAGTGTTGCCACCAAGCCAGCTAAGCTAAGCCAAGCTGACGAGCTGAATCGCGCTGGATCACCAAGCCGGAGCAAGCTAAGCCGAGATCCGGCCAGCTGGGCGCCAACTCCCTGGCCAGGCCCCAGCCACGGCTTGACTTGCAAGCTCACATTCCAGATATGGCAAGACGTTGCATGCGCCCACAGCGAACTGAGCATCATTGTTCCTTGCGTAGTAACAACATGGTATACATGCACAGAACATAACACCATGTGTGCATGAGTTCAATATATCTCCCTGAACAGGTGTGAGCCGCCGAAACATGTCTGAAGGCCACAACGGAATGGCTGAGTATGCATGTCAGAAATAGTGAACTCCAGTAATCCGGTGTGAACCTGTCAGCTTATCTGCTCGCTTAAATAGGGCGACACATTATTCAACAGCTCAGTGTCCAAGCTGGATTAACTTGAAGACTGCATATGTAATGTAGTTTGAACACGGCTGCTAAAGCCATTAAGACAAAAAGCAGGATACACGAGAGTCTATAATCTCACTCGTCAGCAGCATTGTAGCGCACATTCCCGGGCTGTTTCATGCTGAAGGTGACTGCAGCCATTACTATTATGAGGATGGCCGCTGTGCTCAACGTGTGACTCATGAGGGGTCAACACATCCATCCAGGAAATACCAGGCCATACTATGGCAGCCAAGCATTTCGAAGTGATTGAAGTCGCGGCTGTCCCGCCGGGACCTCCCGGTCCTACGAGATACCAGCTTTGGTAAGTATGACATCATAAATGGAGCTAGCCCGAGAGCTGGCTTGAAAACGAGCTGACGATCGGCTCGTTTCTAGGCGTTTCGGCTTAGCTTGGCTTCTTGCAACAAGCTGGGCGTCTAGTTGGCAAGCTGAGCTAGCTGGATAAGCCGGCCCGGCTTGGCGGCAACACTATCGTCAACACCCTTCACAATCTCCAACGGCTCGTCAGCCCACCCCTTCCCCCCATCCCCGTTAGCCACGACCCAGAAGAACGCCACGGATCCAGTTACTTTGCTGCTCAAATTCGCGAACAGGCCGAGAATCTTCGTAACGTTCAGAGTCTTTTGGACCCGGACTTCGCCGAACACTGCCAACGCCTACATCTACTCATTGGGGCCAGGGAACTATACGAATCTCACCGTCGCATCATTCGAAACGGATACGAGTCCCCTGACACTAGTGCCGATTCCGACTATTCGGCGACTCTACGCAACTTCCACCTGGACTAGGTATCCCTCTGCATGAATACGCAGCGGACCGATTGCGCCCAACGTATTCACCGATACGACCCCGAGAATCGACGCGACGTCAGCTTCAATAGAGAAGGACAGAACAGGCACACTTGCAATAACCACCTGTGCCCCAACCGATACAACGGACAGAGTAGCCCCAACGTCATCACCGGAAACGCGCCACAGAAAAGGCAGGAAGCCTTCATCCGAACAACTTGGGCCCTCAATCGAACAACAGCCCCCTCCCCTCCATCTGGAAAAACAGCCTTTGCGAATTGACACTAATTATCACTATTCAGATAATCTCATCTATATTAGCAAGTGTTAGCAGAGATGACATCTACATTAGAGCTACTATTCAGACGCACTTCTTCAGTAGTGCAACTAAGCACTAATTAGTATACTTGATACTAGTTATAACTACTCTTCACTATCGCTTTTTCTATAGTGCCATGTAGTGCCAACATGATACTACTATAGCACTACCGCAAATGTGGTCCTCTAATTTTCGCTATTTTGCACTACTGTAGTACTATTTTGCGCTATTTTAGCACTACTCATTTAGGGGGANACTCAAATAAGATGACAATT
>NW_006767295.1:0-2309 GCF_000275845.1 Dichomitus squalens LYAD-421 SS1 | reverse complement strand
CTGGACCAGGCGGAGCTTGCCATCCTTCTTCTTCACGAAGAAGACCGGGGACGCCATAGGTGACTTGGAGGGAACGATGTAGCCTTTCCGAAGGTTTTCCTCGAGGAACCGATCGACTTCCTCCTGCTCGTTGGGCGACATCGGGTAGGCCTTAGAGCGTAGAGTTTCTGGGGCGTCAGGTTTGAGGTCGATGGCATGGTCGTACGGCTTGTGTTCCGGGAGGCGTTCTGATTCGGTCTCGGAGAAAACCTTCGAGTATTGTCGGTACTCCTCCGGAACGATCTCCTCGAACGTGCGTTTGGGCTTGCCCTGGTTGGCCTTCTGCGCGAGCTCCGTGGAGTAGGTGTACCCGGCGGCACACCATAACTCCTCGGTCGTGTCCTCCAGAACCTTGGCCTTCCACCACTTTCTTCGCTGCACCCGGTTGGCGGCGATCCGCTCAATACCAGGTTTCCATTCCGCCTCGGCCTCCGTTTCCTCCGCACCAACCTCCATGGTGCCTTCCTGCCAGTCAATGTCCGGATTGACTCTACGAAGCCAAGGCAAACCTAGTACGACGTCTTCAGGGCCCAGGTCTGTAACTAAGAACTCGAGCCATTCTGTGTAGTCGCCCATAAGTACTTGTAACCTAACGTAATGAGATATGCTCCCTGCACTGTTCTTGGAGCCGTCGATGTTATAGAGGGGAATGTCTCTAGCTAGCCTATGTAAATAAACGTTGTTCTTCTTTACGAAACGGTGGCTGATGAAAAGGGCCGTTGCCCCACTGTCTATCATAGCTGCGGAACGTACACTACGGTTTCTGCCTTTAAGAATCACACTGACGCGGAAATGCGAGCTAGATGGGTTCAATTCGGGAATGATACACGAACTAATACTATCGTACAGGCAGGGGTCAGGGATCTGGGGAGGCGAGGAGTCCGTAGTCGTACCCGAGGGCGCCGCTGCGGCAGCTTTCGCGCGCGCCCGCTCTAAAAAGACTTCTGCAGAGAGGCGAGTTGGTCAGCGAGGGCCTTCTGCTGCTCCATGAGCTGGGCGATGAGGGCGTTGGTCGCTCCGGCATCCGCTGACGTCGACGTTGACGCTGCAACTTGGGGCTCCTCCGGTCCCTCTTCGGTGGCGGCGAGCCTCTGTGAGCGGGGCTTCTTCAGGAACTTGTCCATGCACACCGTCTCGCGGTGCCCTACACGGCGACAGTAGTTGCAGACGTCCCGGTCGTGGCCACCGTCCTTCTTGACGTGCGCCGTAGACCCGCAACCATAGCACTTGCCGCGCATGAGGCGGTTGAACTCTTCGCGCGTACGGGTCGCGTCGATGTCCATCGCGTTTGGGTCTCTAGTAGGCGGCGTGAAGGGGGTGGTGTGCAGCGGTACAGCCGGCTTTGTCGTGGTGGTGGGAGTGGTGGTGCGTCCGCGCTGACGATCCCGTTCGGCACGGCGTTGGCGGACCCGGACATCGATGTCCGAGGAGACGGTGATGAGATCGTCCAGTGACGCAATTGGCCTTGCCGTGTGCACCAGCTCGTCCTTGATGGAGTCCGCAAGGTGTTCGTAAAAGCGGTCGCGGAGGTCTGCCTTGGAGTAGCCGGTGCGGGTGGAGAGCTCGTTGAACCGTGCGGCGTACTCCGGAACGGTCATGGTGCCTTGCCATAGCATACGGAGACGTTCCTTTGCGTCGACCGCCTCGTCAACCGTCTCGAAACGGGCCTTGAACTGAGTACGGAACTCGGTCCACGATCCTTTGAACGGGGTGGTGCCCTGCGTGATCTCCTCCATCGCCGGAGTGGCCCAAAGAGCTGCGCTGTCCTGCATAAACGAGAGGACCGCCCGAATCCACTGGTCGTCCCGCGCGCTGATCGCGTTGCCCATGGCATCGACATGGTTGAGCGTCGAACCTTGGGACATGGCCCAAAGGGTGAACGCTGCCAGGAAACGCCGTGCCTCACCTCCTTGTTCGCCTTTGAAGGCGGAGGGCTTCTGAACAGCCTTCAGACTGCTGGTCCCGGTGGTCGAGTTTGCAAGCTGCGCCATGGACTGGGTGAGGAGAGTCATCGACTGGAGTAATACCGTCATGGGGTCCGGGGGTTGCGTTGCCGTCTGGGTGCCCGGTTGGGCCTGCTGGGGGTTGTTGGCGGGGCCTGTTGTCTGCGGTTGTCCGCCTTGTTGTCCCATGATGGGTGGAGCGGACGGTGGACGGGTTGGGGGGATGATAGGGGATGGGGGAAGCGCGATGAGTAGCGCTACTTCGAGCTCGTCAGTCGGAGTACCGGGGATGGGGGATCGAGTCGTGGGCGACTCAGCAACGGGGGA
>NW_006767294.1:0-2310 GCF_000275845.1 Dichomitus squalens LYAD-421 SS1 | reverse complement strand
ATATAAAGCGGCCTCTGACACCTGCAGACAGATGGCGTGGCTGAGAACGTTCTCTGATGAACTCGGATACAACATGAGCGAACCGACCCCTCTCTGTGTAGATAATCAAGGGTCGATCTTCCTCTCCGTCAATCCGGTAGTCGAACGTCGGACAAAGCACGTGGAGATCTGGTATCACTTCGTTCGTGAATTCTACGAAGCTGGACAAGTGGACATCTTCTACGTCGCTACAGCTGACATGCTGGCTGATGCTCTCACAAAGAACGTTCCTCTGACAATCGTCAAGAAGTTCTGTGAAGGTGTTGGTCTTCGACACTGAACGCTCTTCTGTAGGTACGGATTGAGTGGGAGTGTTGAACTTGAACTTATCCGGTCCGGACTACACGAGGCTATGCGTCTCCTAGCGCTTAGCTGTAGTCGCATATGTAGTATGTTACCATATTTGGGACTCTCTGCTCGTGTACTATAGCTATGCTTCCAGACTCTTCTGGTACTGTCTAGGACAATCCGTACTACTCCAGAACGGTCTAGACAGGTCTATGCCTTACTCATCTCTTACTCATCCTATGGTGCGATACATTGCAATTCTTTCATCATCGTATTATTCATCGCACTATGGTACATGTGACTAACCACTCTTCGATTAGTCATGGACACTTCTCTGTAGTATATAAGGACTTCAGATTGTGTCCTCCCTCTTCAGTCTTTCCTTACTGACTGAAGAGTGAGTACTTCGTTACATCTATCTCTAACTTGTAGTTACTTACTTGACCTTTGTAGTCTTGCTTCGACTCTAGGTACAGTTCGTTGCTGCAATATATTCTTTCCTTACTGACTGAAGATCTTGCTTCGACTCTAGTCGGATCTAATCTTTGTCTTCACAGCCCCGAGTTTATCAAACTTGTCGAGCTCGACTTGCTCACTGGGCGACAACGGGTAGAGCCTTGAGTGGAAGGTCTGCGCGCCCGGGACCAGCTCAATGGCATGGTCGTAGGGACGATGTTCCAGCAGTCTATCCGCCGCCTCCTTAGAGAACACGCGCATGTGCTCCTGATACTCCGGTGGGACCATTTCGTCAACGGTCTGGACCTCTCGTTTGGCGTACTCCTGCTCCGCAAGCTGCTGAGAGTAGGTGTGACTTGCCGAAACGAAGAGCTGAGGTGCACCACGAAGGGTTTGACCTTTGTGCCAGGCGTCGATGAGAGACTGTTCCGTGCCGTCCCATTCCGCTTCCGCCGGAGGTACGAGAGGCTCATCCTCTGCTTCATTGACCATAACCGTGCCGCAGACGCGTCCCACTGTTCGCGCTTTCCTTACCCGTGGAGACCTGGTGCGCGCCGTAGGCCGTACCCCCGTATCACGCGCCTCAGTCTCCACTAGTCTGGATGCCTTGTGGGTCGCCAGGCAGGTGTCGGGGCATCGTGACAGGCGCAGCGAACCACGTTCCCAGTCTATCTCTGGGTTGTGTTCGCGCAGCCAGTCCAGTCCAATGATCACGTCTTCTTCTCCGATGTCTGTGACGACGAACGCGACCTCTTCCTCATGGTTGCCGATCTTCATAGTGAGAACGGCCACTTCCGTGATCGTGCCATCTCGGTTCTCCGATCCATCGATGTTGTACAGAGGAATAGGCTTCGCCAGCTTCCTCGTCGTGACCTGGTTCCGTGCCACAAATCGTCTGTGGAGGAACTTCGTGGTGGCGCCAGAATCGATCATGGCCACCAACTCCTTGCTTCGCTGCTTGCCGCTTAGTCGTATAGGGATGTGGAAGTGTTGACCTGCATGGTCGACTTCATAGATTAACGACGATCCCAGTACAGCATAGCGACTATTGGTACATGAGCCCGCACGCGCAGCGTCTAGTGTGGCTCGGATCAAAAACCCTCCTTCTCCTTGGCAAGACTGACGGCGGCAATGCGATCGCTGAGCTCCTTGAGCTGCGAACGGAGAGCGACCAGCTCGTCCGAGGTCGAGGGGTTCGAGGATGGGGTGGGGTTGGGTGGAGTGGCAGTGGACGCGGCTGCTTGCTGTCCTCGCGGGGGCTTCTTGCAGTTCCGCTGGATGTGGCCCTTCTCGCCACAGTTGAAGCAGGACCATTCCTCAGGTCCACGTCGGTCCGCTGCCACTCGTTCACCACGGTGGCCCCAGCCCTTGTTCTTGGGCATCGCCTCGGCGCGTTCGGCCAGTTGCTGGTCCATGCGCAGGGCGACCTTCTGCGCCTTCTCCAGTGTGTCGACCTCGTGCGCCGTGACCGCGAACTCGTTCTGGATCTTGTACGGCAAACCATCTACATAGCGCGCCCGCTTGTCC
>NW_006767293.1:0-2310 GCF_000275845.1 Dichomitus squalens LYAD-421 SS1 | reverse complement strand
GAACTCGCAGATCTTACGGTTATGACGGCAATGCGGCAAGTCAACCCGATGCTGATCCCGACGAAATGGGAGCACTATCTGGACTGGGTACTGAAGCTGGAAATGGAAACTCGGGGAAATCAGGCCAAGTCGTCTTCGCAGCAACACACGACCAGTCGCCCCCCACGGGACCCCAATGCCATGGATGTCGACGCAATGCGCAAGCCGGAGAAGCTCTCCAAGGAACAACTCGAATGGCTCGACAAGAAGCTCTGTTTCCGCTGCGGCAAGCACAAGTTTACGACTGGCCAGAAGTGTCGCAACCCTCAGTACACGGGTTACTACGAGCTTCCGGACATGAAGAAGCAACCGGCCGCTCCGACCAAGATACGCACACTGGACACGGCCGATGAAGACAAGTGGGAGTATATTCGTCGAGCCCTTGAGGAGTTTGAAACCACCAAGGGAAAAGGCAAAGGCAAGGCACCGGAAACCGAGACCGCCACACGCATCGTCGAGGTCAATGAATCCGAGGAGGATTGTCTGGAACGGGTACTTTGAAGACTGACCAAAGTATCCGACTCTGTAATCATAGCATAAACCTAGAGGACTCTTTTGCTCCGCGTTCGAATGTTATCTATCTTGCATCCGCTCGTCGCCCGCGAAATTCATTCGATCTCAAAGTTTCCCTCACTCAAGGTATGCATGAAGTTCAGTCAGAAGCTCTCCTCGATTCGGGAGCCTACTCTTGCTTTATCCACCACCGGTTTGTTCAAGAACACGGACTTACCCTACGACACCTCTCTCATGAAGTGCGAGTTTTCAATGCAGACGCCACCGAGAATAAGAAGGGGTTGATCACACACTACGTCCGTTGTTTACTCCGTATCGGAGATCACCTCACTTGGCAGTTGTTCCTTGTCACAAACATTGGGCGGCAAGATATCATCATTGGTATGGTGTTTCTACGCGAACATAACCCTGAACTCGATTGGAATGCAGGGAACATTGAGTTTACACGCTGCCCTTCAACATGCACCCGGCACACAGTGCAGGATGAAGAACTACGGAGTTTGCGACTTCTCCGAGTGGAAGATGTTGCGCAAGATCGGTACGGTGACCTCGGCCCTGAATCATGGGAGAGCACCGATCAGTTTATTCATTGGGTGAACTTCTCAGATGACCCGAGTGCACGTCAGATGCGAGCCAGGTTAGAAGAGAAAAAGGACACCAACCCTGCGACAAAAGACGAACAGGATCGCGAATATTGGTCAAACCGCGTACCAGAACAGTACCGACAATACGGCGATGTCTTTTCCAAGAAGGCCTCAGAAAGAATGCCAACACGGAAGCCCTATGATCATGCAATTGAACTAGTCCCTGGAGCCTCACTTCCGAAGCCGGCCAAACTGTATCTGCTTAACCTCGACGAACGGAACTCGCTTGAAGCTTGGATCACAGAGCAAGAAGACAAGGGCTACATCCGCACGTCCAAGAGTCCTACTGCCGCCCCAGTCTTCTTTGTCCGGAAGAAAGATGGAAGTTTACGTCTGGTTCAGGACTATCGTGCACTGAACGCGGTCACGAAGAAGGACAAGTTTCTGATGCCCCGGATCTCCGACCTTGTGGATAGGCTTTCGCATGCATCGATCTTCACCTCACTCGACCTAAGGTGGGGCTACAACAATGTTCGCATCCGCGAAGGAGACGAAGAGAAAGCCGCGTTTATCACTCACAAGGGACTGTATGAACCAACAGTTATGACCTTCGGCCTATGCAATGCACCCAGCTCGTTCCAAGCCATGATGAATGAGGTCCTAAAGGAAGAAATTGCGACCGGACATGTCGTGGTCTACATCGACGACATCCTCATCTTCACAGATGACCTCACTCTACATCGCCAGTGTCACGGACGTTGGACAGACGCCCCTTTTTACCGCCCATTCCCCTCCCTTTGACGCCCACCTTCCATTCGCGGACCATTTCCTTTTCTAGCCCATCCCAATTTGGACACTGTAGATACGTTCCCACAGCCGCATGCTACGTTCCCGTGATCGCCATGCCCTTGCCTTTTCTTTCTCGCCCTTTGTTCTCTCTTTGTCATCTTCACTGCCTCGCTCTCGCGCCTTGTCCTTGGTTGCTAAGCAGCCCCTCTAGTATATAAGGACCCCCTTAGGCGCTCCCTAGTCCCCATCTCGACCTCTTGGTCATTGGGACTAGGTGAGTGACCATAGCGTTGTACTTCCCTTCGAGTGCTAATGTATAACTTGGTCATTGGGACTAGTCTGTCGCTGTCTGCGTGAAGACTAGCTTTCGTCGGTCTCGTGCCTT
>NW_006767292.1:0-2311 GCF_000275845.1 Dichomitus squalens LYAD-421 SS1 | reverse complement strand
CCAGCGAAAGTTCCATTTCTTGCGCGACAATCTGGTGGCTACAGGAGAAGCTGAAATACAATGGGTACCTACGGAGGAAATGGTAGCGGACATTTTTACGAAGGCCTTACCTCGAGAGAAACACTGGAGGTTTATGCGGGCTATGGGTCTTAGGCAGCGCTTGAGTGGGAGTGTCGGAATGCGGTCAGGTGACGTGTCAGATTAGATTAGATTACCTTACCTTCCTGTTATAGTAGACAAGCACTGCCACCTGCCAGCGCTGTAGACAGTGCTGGCTTCGCTCCTTCCTTTCCTCAGTCAGTGATCTTCCCACTAGACTGAGGTATGTTCATCTTCTATTCCCATACTATACTGTACTCATATGGTTCTTAGAGTCCTCTGTACAGGTATAGTCCTAATACAGTCAGTGATCTTCCCACTAGACTGAGAGTCCTCTGTACAGGATCTCTTACATATCAACTCGGATAGCATCGTCGCTTCTCTCCGCAAGCAGGGTCTGGCAGATGGGAGTCGTCCCCGCATGGCAACTTCAACACAGCCCAGTAGGCAAAACCACACTCGCAGGACATCGACATCGACATGTGGTCTGCACAATGGGTGCAATCGAGGCGATCCACGGTTGAGTTTCTGGCATAAGTACATTTCTCTCTCTCTCGTATTGGCTGCAAGATCATACCCTCCACATCCCCGCTCTCCGCTCCAGACTTCGCTGGCATTGAAGTCTCCGCAATGCATTCGTCCGTATATGCACTACTCGTTATTTGTTCCTTGGCGCACGGATCGGCCACAAGTACACTACCTTTTGGGGATGCCCCACGTACGTTGAGGCTCCTCAACCCGTCCGTGGCGAATGGACCTATGTCACTGTTCGAGGTAAGCTATTGTCTCGCAGTCCGACCCTCGTTCTCCTTGGCTGATATTCTGATTCCGATTCACTGTAGCACGTTGGGTGGTGTCGACATGCGAACGCGCCTCTTTCCACAGCCATCAGATGCGTAGATAGAGATCATTGCGATGACTACGACATACCCCCACTCGGGACCCAACAGAGCACTCATTCCCTAGCCAAACGCTCCCCTCCCCCAACGAATATCCCCACTGGATCCAAAGCCCCTGCGACCAAATCCAAACCCGGACAGACCTCATCGGGACATGGAAAGTTCCACAACCCTGCCTCATCCTCATCCGGACATGACACCTCACAACCAAACGTCTCGCCGGGATTGAGCCGGGGGAACGCGGAAAAGGGTTGCATTATCGGTCATATTTGACTAACCCAACAGCATTTGAGATGCACTCCATCTTGAGAAGTCCCCCGGGAATGGTTATCTCAGCGGGTAAGTTGGCTATAGAGCTCTTGTTTCACTGATCTCGACCGGATTCTCGTTGGTGGAGTGCTGGGCCGTCGATAAGGGAGAGGGAGTCGGCCTCTGCCCGCTAACATCGACTGGAGCTTACTTTACTTCGCCCTGGATGAGACCTCTACAGGGATATAAATGGTTACATGCGTTGTATACCATCGCCCGCCTAGCTCAATCGGATAGAGCGTCAGACTCTTAGGAGCTGCAGAATTAGCGGGTGATCTGAAGGCTGCGAGTTCGACCCTCGCGGTGGGCTGCGGAACATTTTTTGGCGGGCATCGGGGGATACTATGTTCCGAAATGCCTTCGGAAATTTGATGAACCCGAGGCGCCATCTCGACTTTCTATAAGTCAGAGGTGTGCGGGTCAAGACTCGACCCCTTGACCCTCTCGGCTTGACCCCGGGGTTTGACTTGGGGTCTGACCCGGGTCTGACCTTTTCGAGGGGTCAACACGTGATGCATGGTCGGCCATAGTCGACCGTGCAGGGTGAAATTGCCCAGCTCGAGCGAAGGCAGATGAAGACTCAGATGCCACAATGACGACGGGATATACCAACTATGCTACACCTTGCACCGGCTCTCTGAGTTCTCGCTGGTTTTGGAGGGGTTTCCCAGACACGCTCCTCTGGGTCGGCATCCATCTCCATCGTGGCAAGTCTCTCGCAGCGTTCCTGAAGGCCATCGGTTTCACTCCCCCGCTTATGGATGGCCGAAACATTGGACAGTTGGAAAGAACAATTGGAACTGGCAAGAACTTGGCAATCAGAAGGCGGGTTCGTGGCCGCTGAAGGCGAGCCCGAGCTCGAGCAGCGAGCAGCGAGTGGCGGACGGCCGGCCGACCCGGCGGTTCATGTGCCCGGAAGCTCCGACGTTGATGTCGCCTTGGCTTGCCCAGGGTCTGACCCCAAGGGGTCTGGACCTGGGTCAAGGAGGGGTCTGGACCCGGGT
>NW_006767291.1:0-2315 GCF_000275845.1 Dichomitus squalens LYAD-421 SS1 | reverse complement strand
CGGACCACAAGAACCTCGAGTACTGGAGGACGGCGCAGAACCTCACTCGCAGACAGGCGCGATGGGCCCTGTATCTATCGCGGTTCGACTTCGTCATCACCCACAAGCCTGGTGTCTCTAACGGACGCGCGGACGCGCTGTTGAGACGACCGGACTATCAGCACGGTGATAGTGAAGACAACCTGGCTCGAACGGTGCTCCATCCCGAACAGTTCCGTATCCTGGCGAGTCGACGAGGACACCTTGCGGTCGTACCGGACAAGGCTCTCCTGAAGCGCATCCGGGAGTGTCAGAACTTCGAACCTGCGGTCGTGGAAGCCCTGAAGCATGTGAAGAAGCTCGGCCCTGCAGCACTGCGAAACGACCTGGTCGATTGGAACATCGAACAGGATCTCCTCCAGTATCGAGGCAAGATCTACATTCCGAATGATCAGGAGCTGCGGACCGAGCTGGTACGGCTTCACCACGACTCTCCTCTGGCAGGACACCCCGGAGTTTGGAAGACGGTCGAGCTGCTGTCGCGCAACTATCACTGGTACGGTATGGCTCAATTCGTGAAGGACTACGTACGGACTTGCAACACTTGCCATCGAGGGAAGACGTCGCGCACGAAACCCTATGGACCGCTGCAGCCGAACGAAATCCCGAAGGGTCCAATGCACATCATGACGACGGACTTCATCGTTGGACTTCCCAAGGTCACGGTAGCCGGAGTCGAGTACGACGCCATTCAGGTCATGGCGGACCGGCACAGCAAGATGGTACACTTCGCTGCAACAGACGAGGAGGTCGACGCTGAAGGAGCTGCTTGGAACCTCATCCGCGATCACGTACGCCTGCACGGCATTCCGCGAAAGATCATCTCAGACCGAGGACCACAGTTCTCAAGCAAGTTGTTCCGCGCGGTCCTTAAGGGTCTCGGCATCGAGAGCGCCTTATCGACGGCATACCACCCTCAGACCGACGGTCAGTCCGAACGCTGGAACCAGGAGCTGGAAGCCTACCTCCGCATGTTCTGTTCTCTGCGACGGGACGATTGGGTCCACTGGCTACCAATTGCGGAGTTTGCCTTTAACTCACGGGTTCACTCGGCCACTGGGTACTCGCCCTTCTTCCTGATGTACAGATACGACCCGGAGTTTCACATTCCGATTCTCGACACGGAAGTACCAGCGGTGGACGAACGACGAGAGGAACTACGAAAGGCACGGGAGGACGCAACTGCGGCACTGGGTCTGGCGGCCGAACGGATGAAGGAGCACTTTGACAAACACGTTCAAGAGCTACCGACCATCGTAGCTGGACAGAGGGTCTGGCTCGACACCCGCAATCTGCGCATCACGGGGATGCCGTGAAAACTCGTAGATTGGTTGGCTGGACCGTATGTGGTCAAGAAACAGGTTGCACCACTGGCCTACGAGCTGGTACTCCCCAAGGACATGCAAATCCACCCCGTCTTCCATGTCTCACTCCTCACACCCCACCAGCACAGTGATCTCCCAGGCCGTTATCCACCCGAGCCAGCCCCTCTCGAAGTGGAGGGGGAGGAAGAATACGAGGATGACGAAGTCATCGACTCGAGATGTTTCGGCCGATGGAAGAAACTCCAGTACCTCGTTCACTGGAAAGGCTGGGGTAACGAGCACAACAGCTGGGAACCGGCGGAAAACCTGGTACATGCCCCTCAGCTGGTCAAGAAATTCTATGCCAAGTTTCCTTCAAAGCCTCGATCGTGAGGACACGATCCTTTGGAGGGGGGTACTGTCATGAACCGCCCTCACGGCGCTACGTTTCCTTTTTGATTCGGACCACTGCCTCGTACGTTTCCTTATTGTTCACTACTCGCTACGGTTTCCCTTTGTCCACACACGGACAATAGCTCCCTTTGTTCCCACGTCCGCTATTGTCCTACACCCCTTGTACTCCGTACCCATGGCGACGCTATTGTTCTCTAGCGCCCATTGTTCGTTCCCTGTATATAGCTGGATCCCTTGCTACCTGGAGACTCTAGTTTCGACCTCTTGTCTCCAGGTAAGCCATCGTGTATTTCGCTCTGTAGATACCTCGCTCAATACACAACTTGTCTCCAGTCCTGCCTGTTGAGCTCCGCTCCAGTCTCACTGCGATCAGAGCTCGTCGGCGCTCCTGCCTGCCTCGCTCGTCTCCACTTACTCGCTCGACAGTCAGTCGTAACAAACTTCATGCGTACCTTGAGTGAGAGAGACTTTGAGATCGAATGAGTTTCGCGGGCGACGAGCTGATGCGAGATAGATAACATTCGAACGCGGAACAAACGAGTCCTCTAGGTTTACGCT
>NW_006767290.1:0-2319 GCF_000275845.1 Dichomitus squalens LYAD-421 SS1 | reverse complement strand
AGCGATGAGAGGTATCGAGCGACGCTTCAGCAAGTGTCAGCAATGTGGAGGTCGCTTGCCCCCGAATTGATGCCGAACGCGGCTTGCTTCTATACATCGTCTCGCTAGCCTCCAACCCCGTTTTCCATCGTCTCTGACAGACAGAAGCTACTCGAGTGGTCGAATTCAACAGACTGAGCGAGAATGACTCGGAGCTGACGGGCATCGACGGAGTAGAGACTTGCGCTGACCGGGACAATCCTCCAAGGTCAGTGTCGCAACATGTCTCCCTCGTCATGATCATTTGTCCTACCATGCATGTGCATGCCTTCTCCGGCTCTACGCTCGGAAGCGTGTCCGCTCGCTTCTGCAACGCCCGGGACAACCCCAGCGTCGCGAGCCTCGACCATTACCGCCGCCGTCGGACTGCCGTTTGTCGGTGCGTTGTTTCAAACTTCTCGAACGTAGCGTACATCCGATTGATATTGTTCTAGAACGCGTCTTCGTATGCGCTTTGTGTGATTCCAAGCACCGACTTGGGGTCGTAGCCACTCAGAGTATGCGGACAAGTCTGGCAAGTTCGACAAGGCGGCGGAGCAAGACGGAGTGAAGGTGTTGATCGACAGTAAGGCACCGTTGTCGATCATTGGCAGCGAGATGGACTGGCTTGAGGTACGTTCACCATCGTGGTTCATTCCCAGGTCCTGCTAATGAAAGGCTTTTCCCGCAGTGCCAAATTCGTGTTCAAAAACCCTAGCATCAAGGACACTTGCGGTTGTGGAGAGTCGTTCACCGTCAGCTAGTGGTACCTCACAACCAGATCTGCGACTGCCCTGGGCACGTATGATCATATCTTATTCTCTCCAACCGCTTATGTGCAACCCCCAGTACATCACTAATACCTATCGTACTCAGACCGTGTATCCATAGTCGCAATATGAGTAGACGTGCTTCCCTCACTTCTCTTCCAACGCCCGATGGGTACGTTGTCCTCCTTGGATGGAGTTGTCCACATGAGTGCTGTACTCGTACGTATTGCTAGTGTCCTGCGCATAGACGTGCCGTCGCCCGGTACGCCGGAAACAAATATGTAAGACGTGACCAGGAACACCAAGACAGAACTTTTACGCAGAGCACTAGGAGCACTAGAAGTGCGCTTCTCGGCATCCATTCAAACACGCCTTCGAGCCGGCGCCGCTTTGTAAGTATCCCAGCAAGACTACGTTTGCCGATCCCTCCCTGACCACGTCCCTATTCCAGTGCCTTGAATATTGCACAGTAGCAGGCAACTCCTCCTCTGAGATTCTGAAACATACATCGCGTGGATCAAGAGGCCGGAGATGTTCTTCGTCGCCACCACGCCCCTCAGTGCCGACCGGCACATCAATGTCTCGCCTCGCCTAAGTGTGTCTGTGACTCGTTCCAGAACAGGGTGTGGTATGAGGATCTCAGTGGGAGCGGTATGTTGCCTCCGTCCCGTTCCGGGGACACCTTAGTCTGATGCAAACTACCACAGGCACCGAGATGATCTTGCACCTGTAGGAGAACGAACGGATGGCGATCATTTTCTGCGCGTTAGAGGGTGCGGCGCATGTCATGCGCATCTGGGGGACAGGCAGGGTGTTCGAGTTTGGCATGCCAGAGTCATTCCCTCGGAGAAACGTCTGACAGGGTCGCGTGTGGCGTTCATTTGCCTGAACAGTCCCTTGCGTCCGCACACACACTAAGACGCGAGTCACCTTGCTGTGTGATGACCAAGTCCTGTGGGTACGCTGTACCATTTTACACCGTCATGACCCACCGGTCAGCTCTACTCGCCTGGTCCAACACAAGGTGGAGGACAGTGCAGCAGAAAGATGTCGCTTGGTTGCGAGAAGCCCATCCCTGAAATTGGTACATCTCACACCACAGCTTCTCTGTTTCATGTCTCCCCAGCGAAACCCAATGCTGGTCCCGAGATTGTCAAGCATGCAGAAGGCGAGAGGACATGATAGTATAAATGCCCCCGATATGCCCACTCATCCTAAAGTCATCAGTCCCATCTACGCTGTTGTTCATGTTATCAGCAGGTCAGCCCTTCATCTATGCCACAAATGCGGGTCATGTCCGGGGACGGCTCCGGACTACGCTCAATAAAGCTCTCCGTTAGTCCAACTTCCCTTTCTGTAGATCACATTCCCTGAGAATCCCACAGAACAGGTAACCGGTGACAAGCGTGCCAAGATGCGCTACACACCCGAGGCATTCCGGAAGCATGTCTTCCTTCGCTACAATGTGAAGCTTGCTGGATGGCCGGAGAACATCCCCTTCCGTAATCTGAGCAGTCGAGATGCCCCGTCT
>NW_006767289.1:0-2322 GCF_000275845.1 Dichomitus squalens LYAD-421 SS1 | reverse complement strand
ATGTCCGTGTACATCACGTATGCAATATATTTATTTTCCTTGACCCGTCCGCACCATTGTGTCGTGCAGGACGAGCCGTACAACCTAAGGAACTCCTGGGCTTGCAATTGCTGTTTATACCTTAGGGAGAAGAGTTCCCACCTTTGCGTCAGCCCTTTGGAAAGCGAGACAGAGGTGTTGCAAGAATCATACTAGTGAGATCATTCCTATCGAGCGGCTTGAAACTAGCTCGGGACAGCAGGATGTTTCTAGCCAGGGATCAAGAGCAATGAGCTGACCTCGAAAATGTCCATGCCAAAAACAATTGTTGCAACCGCTACCAACCACTAGTTGACTGCTGAAACAATTGTCCGTCGATGTCTACATCTCAGGCTGCACCCAACACCTCTGAGTCAGACCAAGACTCAATTTCCTCCTCCTCGGCTCCCTCTCCAACCACCTCAACGTAATCGCCAATGTGCTCGCTTGTGAGCAATGGAAGCGGGTGTTCTGACAGTGGCTTCATCGGCTTAGCACCCTGGGCAGCTGCCGGCCCTTGGTCGAGCACGTACAAGGATGTAAGTGCTCCAATCTTGCGCGAATGTGAGGGTTTGCTGGCAGGATTGGAAATGGGTCGTGCTCGGGCCTTGTTGACATCGCTACGCTGGCGGCGCTCGTGCGGCTGGGATGATTCTAGCCCAAGAGGCAAGGTGAGCACAGGCTCGAGATTGTTGGGGTGGAGGACGAGTTCCTGCACAGTGGGTGGCGCAGACTTAGGTACACAATGTACAGCGTGTCCGGAGCTCGTGAGTAGATGCCGGAAATTCTCGGGGTTGTACTTTGGCCCCCTAGCTGTAAGCGGAAGCGGGGGCAGAGCGGCCGTAGCTAGGACATGTGGCAGGACACTCTCAGGGTTGTGTAGAGCGCGGGCACGGACATCGGGAGGTGCTTTGACAAATCTGAGAGCACCACTCAGCCAGAGGTCTTTGAGTAGACGGAGGGGCTTCACGCCGCCCTTGATGTTGCTGAGATTGGTGAATGGAATATGCCATGGCCAGCCATCCAGTGCCCAGCCCAGGCACCAGATGATCACTCGGGCATACTCCTCAGCGCTATAGCACATGCACATGTCGGGGATGCCCGTGATGGCAGCTGAAGAGAGATAAGATGTGTGATAAGGTCTTGATGTGATTGACAGGATGCTCACCAAGCTTTGCGTCAAGGGCATTGCGCAACTCGGCTCGGATAATGTCCCTCGGGGGCCTGGGAGTCTTGCGCTGCAGCTCAGAGTAGTGTGGGACAAATGGAATGAAGGTGAGTGGCTTGGATGCAGCCGGCATGACTGGAGATGTAGGTTTCTGATGTCCGGAGCCCATATATAAACAGGATATGAGTTTTTCGAGAATGCGCACACCCGAGGCTAGCATGCACCTGTACCACTACATAGCAGTGTCCGAGGGGAGCTACTCGGTGCGCTGACATCGACCCTGAGCAAGACAACATTACAGCTCGGAGGCGGTTTGCAGGTCCTTCTGGTGCCTGACTCGGCAGGCTCTTTTCATTGTTGTGATGTCCTGATCTTCTGCCCTTCTCTCCCTTCTCTCCCTCCTCACCGAGAACTCTGGCAATTGCTTTACACCAATCCTCCGACAAAAATTCTCATATGGGCACCAACATGTTCAGGGACAAGAACCACTGGTGAGTTGTTGATTCTTGTGAGGTTTCGAGTAGGCTTCCTGGCACTTAACGGGGCACCCGGCAGATCCACAGCATTGGCAACAATGTCTGGCAGATTCGACATTGCGCATGCAGGTTTTGAGTGCTGTGCAGTCCAGTTTGAGTGCCTGGATGGGGGCAGAACAATGGGCTGGGTGTGAGTTCAGGTGAGCTTGGGCTCTTCATCAGGCTGTCGGAATATCACTCGTTCACCTTGCTGATGCTGTTGTGAGTGAGCAGGCCCAAGCATCCATCGAGAAATGACAACAAACAGGACACCCGGCAGACACCGGTGTGCGACCGCCACTGGCTAGTTTGTCCGAGGCTTATCGCACCATAACTTGGAGCCGTTTTCCCTTTCTGCGGCAACGCTAAGAGGAGACAATGAGTTGCAGCGGCCGGCTGGGTTCTGCAGAATGTGAGGAGGATTGTAGACAACATAAATGTATTGTTATGCACTTTACGTTGGTAATACACAACTTGTGCTGTCGACGGTACTAGGAACACTTACCTCGAGACAATGCTCATCTCGTTCACTTCCCTGATCCTTTCTCCAGAACACAGGCCAGACGAGATGCCATTCTTCATGCATCTGCAAATTGATTGCTCGATTTCCACCACACCTGT
>NW_006767288.1:0-2328 GCF_000275845.1 Dichomitus squalens LYAD-421 SS1 | reverse complement strand
TCTCTCTCTCTCCTCCCCTTTCGGCTCCTTGCCGCTCGCCTACGGGGGTCGTCGCCGAACGTCGACCCGAGTCTACGCGCCTAGTCGCCGCAACATTAGGTCGAGATCTCTTCCCCGGTGCTGACGCTCTGAACAAGAGTGTCCCCGCCGCCGCTACATTGCCTCCCCCACCCTGGACTGCGCCGGCAGACTTCACGCGTGGGACACCGAAGACCAAGACTACTGTCACCGACAGAAGGACCTAGACGACGGACTCTGGTACTGGGTACCGTGTGAGCAAAACCCCTGCCCAAACCGTCATCACCGTCCTGCCCGGATCAACTGGAACGCCTTTGCAAACGAGTTCATCCCAGTTCCTGACTCCCCCGTTGCTGAGTCGCCCACGACTCGATCCCCCATCCCCGGTACTCCGACTGACGAGCTCGAAGTAGCGCTACTCATCGCGCTTCCCCCATCCCCTATCATCCCCCCAACCCGTCCACCGTCCGCTCCACCCATTATGGGACAACAAGGCGGACAACCGCAGACGACAGGCCCCGCCAATAACCCCCAGCAGGCCCAACCGGGCACCCAGACGGCAACGCAACCCCCGGACCCCATGACGGTATTACTCCAGTCGATGACTCTCCTCACCCAGTCCATGGCGCAGCTCGCAAACTCGACCACCGGGACCAACAGCCTGAAGGCGGTTCAGAAGCCCTCTCCCTTTAAAGGGGAACAGGGGGGCGAAGCACGACGCTTCCTGGCCGCGTTCACTCTCTGGGCCATGTCCCAAGGATCCACGCTCAACCACGTGGACGCCACGGGCAACGCGATCAGCGCGCGCGACGACCAGTGGATTCGGGCAGTCCTCTCCTTCATGCAGGACAGTGCGGCTCTCTGGGCCACTCCGGCGATGGAGGAGATCACGCAGGGCACCACCCCGTTCAAAGGCTTGTGGACGGAATTCCGCACCCAGTTCAAGGCCCGATTCGAGACGGTCGACGAGGCGGTCGATGCAAAGGAACGCCTCCGTACGTTGTGGCAAGGCTCCATGACTGTTCCGGAGTACGCCGCACGGTTCAACGAGCTCTCCACCCGCACGGGCTACTCCAAGGCCGACCTCCGAGACCGCTTCTACGAACACCTGGCGGACTCCATCAAGGACGAGTTGGTGCACACAGCGAGGCCCATCGCTTCTCTCGAAGACCTCATCACCGTCTCCTCCGACATCGACGTCCGTGTCCGCCAACGCCGTGCCGAACGGGATCGTCAGCGCGGACGCACCACCATCACCACCACCGCGGCCAAGCCGGCTGTTCCGCTGCATACCACCCCCTTCACGCCGCCTGCCCGGGACCCGAACGCAATGGACATCGATGCGACCCGTACGCGCGAAGAATTCAACCGCCTCATGCACGGCAAGTGCTACGGTTGCGGGTCTACGGCGCACGTCAAGAAGGACGGCGGCCACGACCGAGACATCTGCGGCTACTGTCGTCGCGTAGGGCACCGCGAGACAGTGTGCATGGATAAGTTCCTGAAGAAGCCCCGTTCGCAGAAGCTCGCCGCCACGGAGGAAGGACCTGAGGAGCCCCAAGTCGCAGCGTCGACGTCGTCGTCCGCAGATGCCGGAGGGACCAATGCTCTCATCGCCCAGCTCATGGAGCAGCAGAAGGCCCTCGCTGATCAGCTCGCCTCTCTGCAGAAGTCTTTTTAGAGCGGGCGCGCGCGAAAGCTGCCGCAGCGGCGCCCTCTGGTACGACTACGGACTCCTCGCCTCCCCAGATCCCTGACCCCTGCCTGTACGATAGTATTAGTTCGTGTATCATTCCCGAATTGAACCCATCTAGCTCGCATTTCCGCGTCAGTGTGATTCTCAAAGGCAGAAACCGTAGTGTACGTTCCGCAGCTATGATAGACAGTGGGGCAACGGCCCTTTTCATCAGCCACCGTTTCGTAAAGAAGAACAATGTTTATTTACATAGGCTAGCTAGAGACATTCCCCTCTATAACATCGACGGCTCCAAGAACAGTGCAGGGAGCATATCTCATTACGTTAGGTTACAAGTACTTATGGGCGACTACACAGAATGGCTCGAGTTCTTAGTTACAGACCTGGGCCCTGAAGACGTCGTACTAGGTTTACCTTGGCTTCGTAGAGTCAATCCGGACATTGACTGGCAGGAAGGCACCATGGAGGTTGGTGCGGAGGAAACGGAGGCTGAGGCGGAATGGAAACCCGGTATTGAGCGGATCGCCGCCAACCGGGTGCAGCGAAGAAAGTGGTGGAAGGCCAAGGTTCTGGAGGACACAACCGAGGAGTTATGGTGTGCCGCCGGGTACACC
>NW_006767287.1:0-2332 GCF_000275845.1 Dichomitus squalens LYAD-421 SS1 | reverse complement strand
TGGAAGGTGGGCGTCAAAGGGAAGGGAATGGGCGGCAAAAAGGGGCGTCTGTCCAACGTCCGTGACAGGTGGCACGCTTCTCAGAGGGAGGAAACGGTAGTCGATGAGACTTGCCCCACTCGCAGCCTTCACAGACAGGCGCGTTAGCAGGCGGAGGATCGATATGATCAACACCTTTAGAATTCGCAGGCAGACGCGAAATAGCTTCTTTGGAGGGATGTCCAAGTCGACGATGCCACGTCCAGTAGTCAGTGACAGCCGGCTGAACAGAAGCCTTTGCGTCGCCCTTCGCAGGAATTTGGAGGAACATGTAGTAGACATTCGAGGTTTCGATGTACTTCCCCTCGAGTATCTTAGTTCCTTCAATCGTCATACCAGTTTTCGGTGCTTCAGAGAGCGACCGAGAGAAGATAGAACAGCGCTTTCCACCAGCAACAAGGGTGTGGCCTTTCCGCTCAACGGCTCCACAAGAGAAGAGCCGGCACGATGCATTCGGAAGATAAACGACGTGGCTAATGGTGGTATTGACCCAACCAGAGCCTTCGACCCATGTACGGCCACGAACAGTGCCTTCACCGGGCGCATAAAGCGGCGAACCGGCTGCAGCAGTGCCGAAAACCATCGGAGAGGCAAACTCCTCATAGGTGTCAAAGTTGTCGAAGTAAGGAGTGATGTGTTCCGAAGCACCTGAGTCCATCAGCCAAGTAGTCAACCGATAATCGTCCGAAGACAAGCCGTAGAAAGAAGCGGAGATCGATTGCGAAGCCTCAGCGGTAGTAGATACTAGTACATTGGCTGACGAAGACTCATTGACGGTAGCGTGCGTGTGATTATGCGGTGGTCCATTGTCCTTTCCCTTGCCTTTCTCGTCCTTCTTGTTCCCCCCACCCTTCGGCTTCTTCTCAGGATACTTCTTCCAACAAGAAGATTCATCGTGAGTCTTGCCGCCGCAGTGACCACAAGGGCCTTTCTTCTTGGGCTTGGTCTGAGAAACACGAGTTGCCGAAGTGCAGTTTGCCATACCCGTCTTCTGGATGTTCTCGTAGGCGAGGGTCTTCTCGCGAACCGTTTCGACCTTCAGATCCTCGAGCTTGACTGAGGTGAGAAGGCCAGAGATCAGGTTGCGATAGGACTCAGGAATCTTGGACAGAACTAGCATCGCCTGAAGGTTCTCAGGGAGCTCGAGCTTACTATCCTTGATTTCCTTGAGACGAGTGACGAGTTGGTCGAACTGGTGCTGGATGGGCTTCTGGTCGTTCATGCGGTCCGAAGCAATAAGGCTTTCAAACTTGTACCAGACAGCAGCGGCGTCAGGAGTGCCGAAGTTGTCCTTGAGTGCCGTCCACATCGCATTCGGTTGCTTGGGGTTGCCAGCATCATCTTCGAGGAGACGATGGAGCGAACGATCGACCTTCATCATGATGATACCCTGGGCCCGCTGTATCTTAAGGTTGTGCTCCTTAAGCGCTTCAGCATCGTCAGGAGTGGTTGGTGTCGAGTTGGTGACGTTCCAGGAACCAATCATGATGAGATAGCCCTTCATCTGTGCAGCCCAGTTGGGGTACTGGTTGATGTTGGAGAGGGAGGAGAGAGAACTCGAGTCGACTTTGTCCGACATGACGAGGGAATGGAGTAGGAGATGACGATCAAAGAAGTCGTCTGAGTGCGATGGAGGTGGTGCGCGAAAGAAAGAATCGAAGTCTTGCTCGAGATAGAAGAGAGGGATGGATACCGGGACTGGCGTTGGAGGCTCTGAGTCCGGTAATCCAAAGGCAGCAGCGCGGATAAACGGTTCGGTTGTCTGAGGATCGGAGCAGAGGGCAAAAGGGAAGTTGACAGGAAGATCTGATGGGTTGAGTGGTCCTGAAAGACGATTGGGACAGGTGTTTTCGTCGCAAGGGTACCACCCGTCTTCTTCGCTGTGATAGTCTTTTTCTTCCTCTAGGTCGTAGATGTGAGGTAGTCCTCGACAATCGAAAGGTGTTTCTTCTTCTTCAGAGGCAGGATGGTCAGGGCCAATTGCTTGCTCGACCTCCTCGTCAGAAGAGATAGAAGGTTCCGCTGCTGTTGTCGGATCCAAAACAGCCAGGAGACAGGGAAACGCGATGTAAGATGGAGAGCCACGTGCGAAAGCGACGAGATATGAACACCTATTGAGGCAACCAGGAAGCAAGCAAGCTGGAGATGCCTACAACCCGGGTAGAAGTCGCCAACTGTGCCCAAGAAAAGCTAGCTAGGTATGTATGCAAAAGGCTATCGTAAGGAGGGTCCACACGGTTGTCCTCCGGTCCTAAGGTCACTAACGACCCCGGTACAAGTGCTGGCGGGCGCA
>NW_006767286.1:0-2346 GCF_000275845.1 Dichomitus squalens LYAD-421 SS1 | reverse complement strand
CTCTTTGCTGGACTCCGAGAAATTCTTCACCATCCTCTCCTGTACCATAGCAGAACTTGGACATCCACCACTGATACCACTATTCTTGAGCATTATCTGGATATTGTACCTCTGTATCACTACTGAAACAAACACATTGTAACAACTTAAAGTCTTCTATCACATGTTATTGCCCTTCTTCTAATAGACTATAAAGCTGCTTCTACAGCCTTAAAACAGACTGGTTTACAACTAGTGTATGGATGTCTATGATAGATATTATTACATAAGAAGTATACAAGATGTGTGACTGATAGAACACCAATTGCTCAAATTGAGGCCTGAGTATACTGAAGTCAACATGTAAAGTCCAAGTTATGGCCCAAGTACCCCAAGTACCCCAAGTATATAGACTTGGGTCAAGTCCGTGTACTTGGGACCAAGTACATGGACTTGGGGCCAAGTACACGGACTTGGGGCCAAGTACACGGACTTGGGGCCAAGTACACGGACTTGAGGCCAAGTACACGGACTTGAGGCCAAGTACACGGACTTGGGGCCAAGTATGGGTCCAAGTCCGTGACGTTTTCCTGATGCGGGCACAAATGGGATTCGCGTTTGGCCGGTGCAGTAGATACAATAAGGCTTATATACGTAGCTAAATAGGGGTAGATAAGGGCGCGGGTATCCGTCGGGGGGCGGGACCTGTGGCGCTCGTTCCGCGAGCTCGCCATCTTGACGCCAAGATTCCAACACTTATGGGTATGCAGCGCCAAATGAGACAGTTTCCCCAGATTTTGGTACCGTAACGCATTTTTGTTTATATTCGACGTACATTCTTACGAGCCTATTCACCGCATCCGGTGAGCGTAGGCGTTCGTCAAGAAGAGATGCCAAGTCTACGGCGTTGACACCGCAATACGTTACAATGCTCAAGACTCGAAAACTATGCAAAGGATTAAAGCAAAGGTAAATCTGCTAGTATACCTGGCCAGCCTATTGATTGGTGGTAACGACATCATCCCAAGACTGTCAAGAACTTCTCCATCCTCAATGGATACGAGGACGGCTGGCCTGTGACGGCCTATCTGAAGACTCAGCTACTGAGAGGAGACCGTATCACCACTACAGAAGGGAGGCTGGTGGAAGAGCACGACAACGATGTGAGCATGGTCCACCGTGTCTCGTGACATACTCTAAGCCGTGTCGTTGTCACCAAGAAGCAACCTGACAACGTCGCCAATTGCCATTTGGTCGGTGGTCTGGGTCATCAGAAGAGCGTGCCAGTCGTGAAGGCTGGGCCACTGCCGGACCCGCCCTCTACCAAGTCTCCGTTACACCTACGCAAAAAGCAATTTTCGTTGAATGGTGCTCGTCACGAAGCAGTTCCGGTGGCTGGGAAGTCTGCTGCGGCCAGCGGAGATCGAGTTCCCCAGCACTCACGCGATGGCACCAACGCGGACCCGAGAAGCGCCACGGAGGTATGCCCTTCAACGACATTGGTCCTGTCAGTCCTGCACTAACCAATCGTGTGCGCGGTGATGTATTAGGAGGTGCTTGGTTGGCTGGTAGCCTTCAATGTACCACCAGCGGACGCACAATGGATCGCGGAAATGCTAGCTGGGTTCGGCGTCAACGACTCAACATATCTCCAAGGTTTCGCTCGCATGGCATCGCGAGATGAGTGGTTGCGTGAGTTACGTGACAGTGGAGAGCTGACCGAGATCCAGATGCGTATGATTCGCGATATGTTAGAGTATGTGGCAAGACAGTGAAATGCAGGTAGATTCTACAACAGAACATGCATATGTGTCGCCTATTAGGCGAGGAAAACATGCATGGTTCGCCTGCCCTCTCTGGCCGTGTTCTGCAGTACTTATTGAAGTTATATGTTTTCCCCACATTTCTGTGGCATATAGAGGAATGTATGATACAAACAAGTGCGTTCCAAGGAAGAATTCATGCTTCAAAGAAATGGAGACGAAAAAGACGACTGACGCATGAGAACCCGCGTACACTGCGGCCGCGAGGGCTCGGCTTGGAGTTTTGCAAGCCCGAGCCCAGCCCTCAAGGCCTCAAGCCCCGGGCTTTTGGGTGGCCTCTATATCGGGCTGTATATGGCCTTGAACATGTCTCTAATATCATAAATGATAAGTCAAGCTAGGAGAAGTAAGAGATAGCTCACCAACCTTGGTAGTGTCGCCTTCAGGCGGACGTGGTACAGATGTTGAAGTGGCCGATCCGATGAGCGCTTAACCTGCTCAGTTCAGAACCGCCGCCGCCTCACTGATCTCCTACCGTCTCTTCGCCAATTATGGCCACCATCGTGCTGCTCACACTTCCTTTCAAGTATACCAAGGCCTCAAT